>NW_022710960.1:91277-95023 GCF_011630105.1 Anneissia japonica
GAACAGATAAAGTGCATGGTAAAACATAAATAGAAAATAGGCCTAGGCCTACCAGTCAAATTAGATGACAGGAAGTCCATATAATTTTATTAAATTTAAGTACATGTAAAATTTCTTTTTAAAACGTCAAACATCTCTTGTATTATTCCTTTCTTTTTAATGTCATAACTTTTAATGTATTTTCTGTTCCGTACAGAACTTAATTGTACACCGTAAAATTTCAAATTTCATTTTAATACCTGAGACAACTGAAAGTTGTATACTGTAGTTGTCTCAGATATCATTTACGGTATTGAAAATTTTGTAAAGCCCCCTCTATATTATAGTAGCAATAGACGTCGAATCCAGCGTGTTTACATTACACGACCATATGAAAGTCAAAAAATAGATAATGAATGAAAAAATGTTTGACACTGAGGTCGCAATACAGTAAATTGAGGGTGAGTTACATTTTTCTTCTTGAAATACACATTGTAACTTATCTAAAACTCCTCATTTTACAGATTCTTGGATTTATAAGAGTTAGGTCAATCCCTCTCAAAGTGAGTTTATGTTATGTATTGATGTCTATGCATTGATTTTTGATTGTGTACCTACCATCTCAGATCATAGCTAAGCCTATCGCTACCGTCGTCAATGCTTTGTTCGTTTGCTACTTCCTCCGGACATAGAATAGAAGGGGCCTAGCCTTGGCATAAGGCCTGTCGTCGTCTAGGCCTACAGGCGTGTCTACCTATCCCTGGGGTAAGCTACCACGGGGTATTGGGCGCGGGGTGTTGTGTTGTTGCAGACCTGTGTTGTGTGGCCATGTTGTTTCTACCGTGGACGTTTCAATCCCGGTTATTTCAGGGAGTAGTTGTACAATTCCCTGGTCATTTTAACAACGGAGTGCTACTTTTCATAGTATAGCCTAAGCCTATCTAAATTAATTAATGCTAAAAAGCAAAATCGTTTGAACTTTTTTATTTTTTATTTTTTTTTTATTTTTTTATTTTCCATGGAGGTGGTTTTGTTGATTTCAGTACGTCATCGTATACATGGTTGTTGTTTGCAACCCCTTTTCACACATAAAAAAGTTACAGTACATTGTTTTATTTTTTAAACAGCTATACCATTACCAGACTGTAAAGTAAGACCTACGGGGGGAATATATCTTCTGCGCAATTTTGGAAAATAAGGGCCAATTTCTTCGCAGGTTTTGCCAAAAATTAGGCTTTCACCAAATCTTTTCACCTATCACCTATTTTTCTAGCGATTTTCTGCTGAAATTTGAGCTAATATTGGAAGTCATCTGCACAATTAATTATACTTTACAATATGGCAGCTCTATAATTACACTTACTGTACGCTAGGCCTAGTACAAATAATGATTTATGTGACTGTATTTTAAAAATATTAGAAAGATTGTATTTGATTACAGACTATGAACACACTGTATCAAGTATAAATAAGGAAGTGTTTCGACAATATTCAACTAATCAGTGTTATTGTGTAAATTATAATATACACCAAGGATAACCCACTAACTCCAAAGACTTGTACTTCTGATGGTGATTTGGGCAGTACACCGGGAGACAATCCCCTACTTTTTTCCAAACGGTGTAGTAATTTTGGATCATATTGAACAAGTGGCAAACAGCTTAAACGTCTCATCTGAAAGGCAATTGCGCTATATTAACTTTTATTTCTCCAACTGAAACACAAGGAGAGCAGTGATGGGAATTGAAGCAGGGACCGAGATATCTCCACGGTTCAGCGCACGCACAGTGACTACCACCAGTATAGCTGACTGAGCTACAGCTGCTCTCAGTTTGTCTTCAAGTTTTTTTCTCATACCAGTTACTATGTTTGGACATTATTCAACAGTTATTAAACACTAATAGTGGCACTACAGCAGTATAGGCCTACTGTAAAACTTACAGTATATAATTTAATTTATATTTAGTCACCAAACTGTAGACAAAATGATATTCAACATGATGATCCTTTCTTGAATTTACCCATTGGTGCATGTTTCTGAGTTTATTAAATATAATTTAATCAACTAAGATTTTTTACTCATACTGTAGTGCAGCAAAGGGAGGTGGGGGTGGGGGAGGTGGATAGGGTTTACTGTTTTCAAGTGCCAATGTATGTAATGAAACACTTTGAGAAACAGGGATTTAAATACTATGTACTGTATACAGTGTTTAATAAATGAATAAATAACACAATGAAGACACAAGTATTTCTCTATAAACGTTTATTTACGATGACTTAAGACTACGAGAATACGTGAGTTATGTAATATAGGAACGGGCATTTTTTATAAGCGCCACACTGAAGCCTCCGAAAATTTTATAAACACTGTGGCGCTTATTCGAGCATTTACGGTAAAACATACTCCAAATAAAGTATAAAAGACTTGCCACTGTGATTCAATATTTCGATATAATATTTATAGAATATACAATAAAGAAAAACTTAAATTTTTTTTTAAATTTCCATTTTTTGTGGTGGTGGGTGTGCTAATTGGCAAGCACATATCCTGAGTTTACAAAGCTGATGGTGCACACTAAACATAGAGAATATTTTGTTGTCCTCAAAGTTAACTCTAATTTACTATTGGTTCTGTTCCAACTACATTATTTTTAAGTAAATCATTATAACATCATATTTGGTCTTGAAATATTGGGAATTACAATCATCCCCAGTGTTCGAAATAAGGAAAAAACTTAAAGTTGTCCGGCTTACAACCTAGGTGGATACTTTGGTTGTCCGCAAATGTTTTTACTTGTCTGTATATTATCTGTTGCTTGCTTCATTTTTACCTTGCACTGATGGCGCAGCAATGCAGAGTTATGTATGTGTACCATCCATGATGGCCGTCGTAGTAAAGCGCTACCTTTAGGCTTAGTATACATATTATTACATATTAATAAGCCCTCTGACTGACTATTATTTCATTAATGATAATGAGTAATGGTAATAACAAATTATTAAACTATTGTAGCCAAAACGAGGCCAAGTGGAGCATCTTATTCAAAAATAAAGTACCAAGGAATGAAAATTAAAATCGTGTACATTATAACCAAACACCGCAATGCTCGAGTTTCAAATATATGGGTAACTAGCTGTACTGAACTTTCTGAGTAAATTGAGTGCGCAATTGCAAACGATGATGCTTAGCGAAATTTGATTGGCTAAATCTATGGCAGCCATCTTGGATGGTACACACACACAGTTCTGCGTATTTCGAACATCGAATACATTGCGGTTAGCGCTCTAGTATAGTTATTATATCTCTATGGGCCCACCACAGTATAAGTAACACGCGAGAGGGCGCCTCAGTTCAAGTCTCAGACCAAAACTCGAGAAAACATGTGATTCAGCGAATCCAAAATGGCCGCGCCCGTGAAAACAATGCAGTAAAGTTCGGGAGGAAAAAAACGATTACTTGAGGTGTGGTTTGGGTCCAAAATTTTTTGGTTGTCCCACGGACAAGTTGCCCTATAGTTCTGGTTGTCCGTGGGACATTTTGGTTGGCTGGGACAAGCGGACAAGCCTTATTTCGAACACTGACTCCCATTTTCCATGCTTTTTTTGCACTATTAATGGAACTGAAATAGATTATATCACAGATCGTTGAGTGTAAAACACCATGGGAAAGGGTTACAGTAAAGAATTTGAATAAAAGAGACTATTTTCATGGTTGAGCACAGACAATAAAATTGGTTCCCATTGATGCTAACTGTACTATCATACAG
>NW_022710960.1:95760-102811 GCF_011630105.1 Anneissia japonica
TCAAAAGTCATAGTAATAGGGCCCTTATATCTTCGCAACCACATGTGGTAGAGAGTTAAGTTTGATGTCAAGTTGTTCAAAACATTTATATTTCTATTTACCATAATAGAATATTTTGTTAAAAAATGACCGGACATGCCATTTCTGACCTTTGACTCCATCTCCGGGTCATATTCACAGGTTCTCATATTTCCGTAACCACTGGTGGTAGGGAGTTAATTGTGGTGTCAATTTGTTCAGAACATTCAAATAAATAGATTATAAAGGAGTTGGATCTAAATTTGTAACCAGGAAAAATGATTATTTGGTTCCCAAAATGCACTTTGTTATTATTAATTAATGCAGACAGTTAAACTAGTGAAAGAATATGTGCATACTGTACTGTACTAGATCTATAAGCCAAGTCCTAGCTTTTGGCGTTAACTTCTTCATTGTATATAAAGAATCCTGCAATGGGCAAGTTCAGATTTTAAAGGTTCTGAAATTAGAGATTACAGTATTATAAACACCTGTAATGTATAGAACAACATTTTTGCAATACAAGAAAAATCATAGTAATTGTAGTTAATCAAGATGACTGTATGGTTACTCATGCTAGGTGTCTTATCTTACATTATAATAATATCCTGTAATTTGAATATAAAAAAATAATATAATCATATGTTAGCTGTAATTGTAATTACAGGACATTGTTATGATGAAGTAGATAAGAGTAGCCGTGTTTAGTCAAGATGATAACATTATTATGTAATTTGTGTATTGCCTGCCTGGTTTGTTTTTATTAGATATTTGCTTAAAATTTTAGTTCAAAATTGTTTTTTGTTTGTAATGTAAGCCCATGGTACTGAAAATACGTGCATATTGCACACTGTTTGATAACAATAAGACAAAATATGCTTCAGGGAGGAAAATTATGTAAGCCTAAATTGATCTCGACCAGAAACTCAAGTATGGGGCTCATACCCAGAATTGTCCATGTTGTATTATGTTTTGTGCACAACATGTAGCCTACTGTAACTACAGACATATGACACATTGACAGTTTTCAAATTTTCACCATATTTCATAGGTTATAACACATTTTACACAGTGTGACGGACGTACAGTGACGGACGTACAGAAAAACTGTACATCTGTCACATGGTTTTGCTAATTAGTGTAATTAATGGTAGGCTTCCAATTTGCTGTATACACTTGGTATACCTAGTATGCTTTATAACAGAGTTTTGGTAATTTCTTTGTACCTGGTTAGAAAAGGAAATAAACAAATGTCATTTTCTTGTGACGGACGTACATCCATATTTTCATTATTTTTAGATATTTAATTAAAAATATGGCGTTAATTACAAAAAGTCAAAAAATTTCACCAAATCACACAATACATACTAATTCATTATTTTAATGAAAAGTGAATCAAATTCTGATATTTTGCAAGGGAAAAAATTGGAAATTAAAATTATAACTACATTTTCTTTAGTATTTCAAAATATTAATTAATTGTATTGAATTCCAATTATTTTCCATGTGGTAAGTGAATTCTTAATTTTTTTTTTATTTCACAAAAATATAACTCATTAGCTTCATAATGATGTATCACACATACACATTTGATGTATTTGAATTTTTTACCATTTGGTTTACTAATTTACGGAATTGCCCGAATCCAAGATGGCCACGCCCGTGAAAACAATGCAGTAAAGTTCGGGAGGCAAAAAACAATTACTTAAGGTGAGGTTTGGGTCCAAAATTTTTTGGTTGTCCCACGGACAAGTTGCCCTATAGTTCTGGTTGTCCGTGGGACATTTTGGTTGGCTGGGACAAGCGGACAAGCCTTATTTCGAACACTGACTCCCATTTTCCATGCTTTTTTTGCAATATTAATGGAACTGAAATAGATTATATCACAGATCGTTGAGTGTAAAACACCATGGGAAAGGGTTACAGTAAAGAATTTGAATAAAAGAGACTATTTTCATGGTTGAGCACAGACAATAAAATTGGTTCCCATTGATGCTAACTGTACTATCATACAGTACATAAAAAATTGTTTGCATTTATTTTAAGATCATACTGTACAAAAATACAATTAGGCCTATTATACATTAAATAATATCAATGACTCAATAAAATGATAATTCTTTATATAGATGTAGAGTTCATGACATTGGCGGAGTTATGAACAAAAGGTTTCCTGCTCAAAGTTGTCCCTAGGATACCTGTAGTCTTTACTTATTATTAAGACATCAACTCTTCTTTATTTTAAGTGGTGTGATTTTTCTTCCCTAATTGTCTTAACTTCAGTGGCGTTACTAGAAGTCTTGAAATGGGGGTGCTGATGGGGGGTGCGAAGGTGAAGTGGGGGAGCTCGATGATCAGTTGAGGGGTGCTAACTTGCAAAATAAGGTGATTTTAGGTGATTTCCAATTTTACTTGCAAGTCGGGGGAAAGGGTCACAAAGGGGGCGCACAACCCTAGATACGCCACTGCTTCTTGGCTTATCAAATAATAACGCAACATGAGGAAGGGCCTTAAAACGTATAAACAACAAATAAACTACAGTATTAAAAAAAAACATAAATTACACTTTGATACTTTGCTTGAAACTACTGGTAACAATACAGGTAGTACTGTAGTTAACCTGAGTCAAGCCAGGCTTAATTGGCTCAGTCTGATGGTGAACTAGCCAGGGTTAACTTGGGCTTGACAATGTTTTCAACCCAGTCAATTCATCCAGGCATAACTCAAGCCTGTTTTGAGTGCAAATATTTGCTTTGTAATGCATTAACTGTTACTAATAATAATATTTTTTTATCCTGATTGTATGTTATCAAATTTCCCATGTGATAGCCCTACATACAGTAAAGGGAAAGATTAAAGATAACACAGTTATTAGTTTATTTTTGCTTGACCTTTAGTTTGACATCTCCCTGTAGCCTCTGGCCAAAAAGTGACCAATTCCAACTAGCCAATATTGAAGCTTGAGAGTTTCACTCACTACTGTAGGCCAACTCATATTGGACACTCAACATCTACACACTAGACTTGAGTGCTGATGGCAGAAAGTTTACTTTTGTCCAAACATACTGTAGCCATTATAATTCTGTGACTTAGGTATATCAAATTGTGGGAGAGTTCACTGTTTGTTTTAGTCTTAGTAGGGATTTCTTGTATTTTGCTTCAATAATGCTGTTTATATGGTCTTAATCATCACTGAAGACTCTATTTATGGCTTTAAGTTACATAGTGAAATTATGTATTTCCAAGAAAACAGTTAGTTTTTATGTAATTTCATACCATCAAGGTGATTTTATTTGAATTGTAATTTTTTATTCCAAATTTTTGTTTCTTTCCTTGTAAAACTATGTTCATTGTTGCATTGATTACTGTATGTTCCTTAATGTGCTCATCGTGTCATTATCAGTAATGGTCGTTCATCACTGATGGCGGTCAGTTCCTGTTGCAGCTGATTTAACGTACTGTACATATTTTATCTTCATAGATGATGACCAATGCTGGACCATCACTTTCGTATCTAATCACCTAAGTGAAGATGAATGTGTTCTGCATTGACTTGTAATCCTGTAAGAATAACAGTAAAACGGTGCTGAGTTGTCGTAACCAAGATCTCTAAGTCTGGATTTAAGACATCCATACATGTATGCACACCGTGCGATTCTTCAGATGGTATATTTTTAACCAAATCGACGTTTTATGGACAATGACTTGTGTTGGTTAGGAATCAGTGGTTATACAGATGCTGACCCAGAGGAAATCAACCAGCATGAATGACACTCAAGAATCGGAAGACATCCCCACTTCAAAGCGCAAACGTTCGTTAGAAAAGTCTGAGGAGAGGGTTGCAAGTGTCGGATCACAGGAATCAAGAACGATAAAGAATGTGAAGGGAGTGATTGTGACATATACGTCACCTGAAGGAACGCAATACAATGTTGGAGGTAAATGATAATTATATTTGTTCACATTATGAGCATCCCATTATAATTATTTTTAATATATTAAATAATAATAATTAAAAATTATTTCTAAATACCTACTGTACTGTATACAATATTAAGAGAAAAAATTGTTTGCCACTAAAGCGACTACAGCTTTACTCTGGGCTCAAGCTAATCGATCGCTAAGTCGCCATGGAAAAAATTATTTTGGATTGGCAAAAAAATAACCAACTGCTTTTAGCCATTTTGGCGAAGGCTTAAAATCATTTAAAAGTTTCAATACAGTACTTACTTTGCTAAAATGCATCATTTTTTTTCGTTCGAGCTCCATTTTTCGGCAATTCCATACCCATGCGACGTTTATTTGTGTTGTAAACGTCATTGCATGCTTCGCAATGTGTTGTTATTTAACGAAGTGGATGCAGGGCAGTGACTTTTTGACGCTGACTAAATGAAGGTAATTTATTCACAACAGCTGGCTAGTTGGTAGTGTACCCTTTGGGCGCACACTGACGACAAGAGTAGACCTTACAACTTCCCAGCTTGGGTTTTTCCAACAACTCGGGGTCTATACAGTAGGCCTTTTCATTTTTTTTTTCATTTCATTTCTTTAGGCACGAGCACCAAGGATATACTAATCAGCGAACTTTTATCACTATCCTAGGTGGCATATCCATTAAACAACAGGGGACTGTGATAGAGTAGTAGAAATATCGTTGATATTAATAAATGATTTTGTGTTCTCGTCTGACACATACTGTAAAGTACATTTAAATAATGTGCGTATTTTAAGAATGCACCGCGTAGGTCGCTTTGTTACACTGTGTACGTACAGTACTAGCAGAGTAAATGTAGTAGGTCTAGTCGCGGTTTAATCTCCCAACAAGGCTAGGCCTAGGTCCTTGCTCATTGCGGTGAAAAATTTGGGTTACAGGAGATGGGCCCCACAAGATGATCATGCCCATTTAGACGATCCGAACCAAGCTAATTTTGAATACTTATGACTTTATGTCCTGAAACATAATTATGCTAATGAGAATACTACTGTAGATGAGCCTTCATAATTTTTTAAACTTTTGTGTTATATTAGCAAACTTCTAAAGTACCACATTGGCGTGCTAAAAACATTAATTTTCCTATCAAATAATGCTATTTTGATTGCTTATTCCTAATGTGGTCTAAAATCATAATTTGTTTTTGCCATAAAAACTCTCTTTGTGAACTTAGTATTTTTTTTTTCCGGTACCCTGTATGACTTTTAATGATTTTCAATAACTTTTGTCAAATTTTGGCTAAAGACAGATTCAATTGGCTAAAAAAATTTCTTGACTTTAATAGCCAATTGGCTTTAACAAACAAAAAATATTAGAGTGAGCCCAGTTACTGGCAAGATATTTAGATTAAGGAGAATCTGGAAATTACTGTAGATGGTTCTTGTTAGTACAAACAGTGAAATGTGAATATTAACATACAGTACTCCTTTAGTTAGTAACATCAGCAACATGCAACACAAAAGGTTTGTTATTACAAACGATTGTTCACTCAATTCTCCGCTAAATACCTTCGGCTCCAACCTCTTTACCTTTCGGAAAGAGGTCGTAAATTTCGCTTCCAGCTAATTTGAGCAGCTGTCAGTGTGAGAAAGAGACAAAAAGGAGATTTATTCATCGTTGATATACAACCTTTAGTTAATGAGGCCTGGCAATTTTAAATTAGTGCCTGAGTTGTTGATAATGTTTCTATGGCACAATGAAAATAATTTGCTTGCTTTCAACTAAATTAGCATCTTTCAATAATGATAAGTACGGTGGGGATTGGACTTAGCAATTAGACCTGCAAGCCCAATTCTGAGTAGAATACACAGAGCTACTAGATAATTGTGTATGGGTAAATATTGTTTTCATTACAATTCTAAATTTGCAATAGATCACCAAGGATTCTTCACTTTTAGTGAATGGACTAAAATAGAAAAATAATAATTTTAACACTGCACTTGCTTCCTATACAGAGAATAGAGCTTAAAATTATCTTTCACACAAAGCTTTATGAAGTGTGTGTGGAGGTGAATAGCTCAAGAAAGATGCATGCCTTCCAATCCCATGGTCCTGGGTTTTTAATTCCTCTCAGTGTAGCAGGATTTATTTCTCACGACTAAAACAGCTCCACTCCCTAAACCTCATGTGGCGGGGACAAGCCAAACCAGTCACTCGTTGCAAATGTGTTTCATGCTTAATGACCAAAACATGCTTGAATGTCAATATTTTTGAAATCTATTTTATTGCACTAAACTAAACTTTATATTATACATCATGCTATGCTATTATTTTTCTTATTTTCAATGTTGTTAATTGTAAAACAAGAATTTTTAACAATTTGGTGATAGTTACTACCTGAGCAATGCCCAAAATCATAAACTTTGAAGGCTGAATTCTCAGATATTGTTCTTTAAACAGATGTATGTTTAAACACTTGTAAATTCATAAAGGAAATGTCCGTTTTACTGTAAATGATTCTTTTACCATTTTATAGCTCTCATTTTACTGTTTAACCATGTACAGTATTAAACTAAAAATCAATTTTTGCGTTGAGTGACTGGTTTGGCTTCTCTGCCACATATTGAGATTTAGTTTTCAAGTGTAAAGCATCATGTGTGTATGTTTGTCTGATGAAAGGGATTGTCAACTACTACAAGTAGGACAGTGTTATATTCGCTAATTGACAATCCTTAGTCATGTGTTATGTGAATAAATAAATTTTAAAAATTAAAAAATAAAATTACTCTACTGTACTTTAAAAAGGAAAGTACAGATATAAAATCAGTGATGAAATTTAAGGACTTAAAGCCCCATTCCTGGCAAAATTTCACTAAAAACAGATTTTTTTTTATAGAAAAGATGCAATATGCATTACTCCAATTATTATAAATCATGGAAAAATATTGGCATACTTTTTAGTTTTATGCAAAAGAATAAAAAAAATGAGAAATACAGACTATTGGTCATAGAATATACCATTTTCTTGACGAATTCTTCGTTACTAGGCAAACGGTTGTAAATCGCATCCGCTTGAATACTCTCGCTTTTATGTATACTTTA
>NW_022710960.1:102822-143095 GCF_011630105.1 Anneissia japonica
ATATCATGTCGGCCGTTTTTATGTGTGATAACAGAACCTAAATCGAGGTAAGGCTAGGCCTAGCCTAACAGCGTTGGATAGGCTAATGTTTTCGGCGCCTACGATATTTCTTCTCACGAACTATCGCAAAATCAACATGAAAAATTCATCCGCATTTTTTGATTTATTTTTTGTGTGGAACACAAAAAAAATCAAATTTCAGTCTTATTTTACATTTTTTTCATGCTTTAGGAATGTCAAAATTTAGTTAAACTATTACAATTCCGTATTATATTTATAAATCTTCATAACATTACAAATATTAGATTTTTCTTAACAACTGAAATTTCGCCGGGAATGGGGCTTTAAAGAAATGTTGATGGTGATTTGAGGAGAACCTGAAAATTGTTAAAATGTTGGCCACCAGCTGAATATTTCCATATAATGAGAAGTATCTGGAATGTTTTGCTGTATTACTTGTTGTTCACACTAAATTTATGTCCAGTACAGTACGAAGATTAACTCTCAGTCTTGCATGACTAAAACATTCGGACAGTGTTAAAAGATTAGTGGTCAGTCGGGCGTGACTAAACATAAACTTGAATGGGAGATCAGTGGTTTTTTTTGTGACCTTAAATACAATTTCATTTTGATCAGGCCCATAGTCACGGGGTTCCTGGGCATTGGCCCGAACCCCACTTTTTCAGCCAACCCCCCTTTGACAAGCGAACCCCTTGTGATTGAAGCAATTACATTACTATTATTGTATAGTAGTATTAAAGTATTGTAAGATTAATTTCTAGCAGAAAAAGATTCTATGTTGCTTTGTTGTTTTTACAATAAATATTGATGTTCAAATTTACTTATAGTTTCAGTGGTTTTACTGTGCATTGTTGACAACTGTCTTGATATCCTGTGCGGAAAAAAAGTTATCATTATTAATTGTGAGGCCCTGCATACTAGAACTCTTACTCCCTTGCATTGGATACAAAAATCTATTTCATTTTATACTGCTCTGCTCCTTGATCCCACTGCGGCCCTTCGGCGGGCCTCTGGACCCCATGCCCTGACCCCCCCCCCCCCCCCCCCCCCCCCCCCCGCTGGCTACGGGCCTGTTGATTGTGATCAACTAGAGGAATTGGACATCTGAGTTAAGCCCAACACCTACATGTAGTCATGATTGCCATTGGGCAGGAGGATACATGAGTTTGCAGAAAGACCAAATGTGAAATAAGGGTTGTCTAGAGTGGTACCCTGACGAGGTCAAGGGGAGGAGACAGTTAAATCACAGCTTTGGTATTTTGAGAGTTCCAATAGATTATATTTTTCATTAAGTTTAATACTGTACAACTTTTCAGTTCTGTATGTACTGTTATTGTATTCAATTTTCTTAAAATTGTGGACCTTTTTTCGATTTGGAAGGGTACGTACAAACCCATTTTGCACCATAAAGTAGATACCTGTACAGGTCTGACCACTACTGTGACTAATGTAGTCTAATGATCACCTTCTGGATAATGTGGTTCACAGATGTGTCACATGTCTAGTTAATAGACCGATTCAGTGATGGGCATCACATGACCTACTGTAACTTGGGTGTTGGATGTACTGCAAACAATTGACTGGCACAGCGGCGTTTACATGCAGATTGCTATTGCGGCCGTCCTTTGTTATTGCTGTAAATATCATCATATTTTCCAGCAAACTATACCAAATTGATTGGAAATTAAACTTGAGAATTTTACCTACTGTAAACGGTTTGCTAATGCTCCAAAAGATAGTGGGCGCAAACATTGAAATTATTCAACAAATGTTAGGCTTAGGGCCCTGCACATCTATAGCCTGTTTAGGTATTCATGAGAGTCTTTACCCACGAGCCACGCTGCGATTTTAAGGCTACCTAAGTTTTACGAAGGAGAACTTAAACTTCAAAGTATACAATGCTAGGAGAACACTAAGATAAAAAAATAAATACTATTCTAAACAATCGTATTGACTTTCCTTGCCATTTATTTCTCATGTTAACAGTGGGGATTGTTTTCCTTGTCATTTATTTCTCACGTTGACAGTGGGGGGGGGTTGTTTTCGCGACCATTAAACATTACCTTTTCGTATACTTTCACTGATCGCACTGCAATGTTTTCTATGGTATGCCCATGTTTTGTCACGTGGCCAGCTGTAAAAAAACATTTACAGCCGAATCGGTCTATTGTAAGCCAAGCTATATAAAAACTGAATATTCCTACAATAAACCCAACTGCCCACTTTCCCACAGGCTGCAATATAGAGCTGCTCTACTGTACTTCAAGATCTCTTCTTACAATTGGTGGTAATAAAAGGAAAGTGATGGCAGATATTGCTAAGCTATCATTAATAATTGGATCACTTCACATCTAAAGAATATTTATGATGTCGTCAGAGAACAAAGGAATGAAGCTAAGCAAAAGCATGCATAATTTGTCTGGGTAATTGTATTTAGTATCAATAAAAACGTGATGACTTTTTTAGACATGCTCTATGGACTTGTATGCTAACATTAAAATTTAATTTGTTTTAAAACACTCTGAGTATTAGATATTATAGTGATAATGAAGAACAGTATCTGTATTGCAGTGTTAGTTAAATGAATACAGTAGGTTGGAAGTTATATCAGGACTCTTTGCACTTGAATCAGCAAAACAGATTGTACAAGAATGTTCTTGATGTACTGTACAGTACTGTAAGCTGCAGGTGTATAGTAAGCATGTAAAAGCAAATGAGATAAAATCAATAGTTCAGTTTCTTCACCCTGTACTTATGAAAATTTTAAAGTAATTTGGTTAAATAGATGGTTTATTCTGCCACTTTTTTCTTACCAGTATACTATAGAATTAAATATTTGTAGCCCTTAGAATTTTTTTTATAAAAATTCCATTCAGATGTTAAAAAATAAAGTTTTAAAACAACATTGTTTAAACCATATCTGCATCATACCTCTTGTGATTGAATGACATAATAATAATAATAATAATAATAATAATAATAATAATAATAATAATAATAATAATAATAATAATAATAATATGATTTATAAACCACCTTTCCAAAATGATCAAGGCGCGCTTCACAATGACAAAAAACACCTAATACAGAAATTAATATCTAAAAGAGTTTTACAAAATATAGAATCATTACAATAGGCAAAAGGTACTTGAAATTAAACCTGTATAGAAATACAATAAGAATAATTTACAAAACCTTACAAAATAAAAAAAAACCCCATCAAATAAATAAAAAATAAACAAAACAGTGAAATAGTATATAGTAATATAAAACTAAAACCTTTAGCAGTACCTTGGATTACATGTATGTGTTCGAACATCTGTTTAAATTATGTTAAATATTATTACCGGATTGTAGCCCTTGATAGCCGAACAGGAAAATGAAATCCCAACGGAGGCGCAACCAGCTGAGCAAATTACAAATCACTACTTTTCTCGTTATAATTTTATTCTGATTATTTTGTGAACTGCTAAATAAAAATTCAGTAATAATTGTGCTTTATGTCATTTCACACTCTCAGTAGCGAGCATCGCTCTTTAGAAAATGTATTTTACATGGGTATGGCAAGATATTTTTTCAATTTGTTTTTGTCTCAAAATCTTTAAATAAAAAAGATATTGAACTTGTTTATAACATCAAGATTTACACTTCACTGCAAATTACAACTGAGGCTGGCTTCCAAAATTAATTGTTCAGTTTTTAATTGTCTGTCAGATGATAATATTTTTCTGAAAATAAAAAGAAGAAATAAATGTTTATTTGATTGATTAATTGATTAATCTGTCCTGCAATTTATATATAAAATATTTATGAGTAAGGATCCTGGACTGCTTAAGGAAAATTATTTTTCTTTTTCTGTTGTCAGGTTCAGAGTTGCAGTAGTAATTCTCTTGTCAACTGTGGATGAGTACTGTAACTTGTATTAATAAGAGCTAACAAAAGCCATCATGATGGAAAAAGATATTATAATTGATAAACAGTATTAATATATTGGCCATGATTCTATAAAATATATCCAAATGCACTAAGTCAATAGAAAGAAACCAGTTATAGATATTTGTTCAGCTAAATACAGTATGATATCAAATATCATTAAGATTTTTATGCCTGACATTACTAGAACAAACATTAATTTAGCCAGTATATGAATTGTTATCATGTTGAAATCACATTCTGGTCTTTTAAATATACAAGAGCACTTTACCCTGTTAACCTCTTCCGCAAGCATTTAGTAGTCTCATTAAAAATGACAAAAATGTATGGCCACAATTAAAAAGTATTAAGCTTGTCCTTCATGTTTTTTTTGGTTTTTTTTTCATATTCACTGATATTTTTTATATTCATCTGTACAGTAGTGTGCATGCAAATTATTCATCTCTAATCATTAGATACCAACATGGTGCGTATCAATAGGTTAACGAGGTTGGCTTGGTGCGTAATAGTGTTTAACAGCGTGCCTGAAAACACTACAGTGTGGATCGATAGTAATTTAGAATGCAGCGCTGATGTGTGGCTAAGATAGCAGGTTTGGTTGCAAACGTGATCTTGATACTTTAGCTGAAGTGCTTGCACAAATTATCCAATGTTCCCCTTTGCTTCCAATATGCAATCTTAATAAGCTCATGAATAATGTGATTTGAAAAGAAATTGTTTGAAACAGTACAATAATTACAGGATTTTAATACAAAATTTTTAGATGTACAGGAAAATTTATTATCAGATTACTCATGAATTCTTCCAAATTTAGAATACGAATGTTTGGATTTCATATGTTTTATTACAGTATTTATGATTTTGTGTGTGTGTGTATAGACACAAAGGTCTTACATAGATTTTTATTTGCGAGGACAGACCCCCTTAATCCCGAGCTTAACGTTTGAATAGTATAATAGTCTTTTTAAATATTTGATTATTTATTTCACTGATTATCATTCATCAACAGTACTAACACAGTACTAAATTCTGCAGTACTTCATATTCCGGCATAATGTTGTTAGAATAAAAAAAGGATGAATAGGTTTTCTACAGTATAAGTTTAAAAGCAATTTAATTTATTTTTTATTCTATTTTTTTTTTTAATCAAAACCAACAGTTTATTCAAAAAATATTGCACATGCCTTTGCCAGAAGAAAATACAAAAAATAAATTTAAAAAAAAAAACAATAAAAAGTTTTACAACAAAAAAATAACTCAACAAGGTATTCAAAGTTTAGTTACTATAATGTACGATTCACCCAAACTAGACCAACTTTAGGACCTGAAATGTGGGGTAATGGTGGTATCAAGGTTTGATCACCAAGGAAAGGATGTTAATAAGCTTGAAGATTGTAATACAGTAGTTGGTACTACATTCGATGGTCTCGGAATTGTTATTATAAATACTTTCATTATTTAACAACATTATATACATGTAAGTAAATTTGGCGCCTCAAATTCATATAATTCATTATTTAACATATACAGTAATTCAACATTTTTTGTATAATTTAGTTTTGTCTCCAACAATTATATATAATTGGTGGAGCGATTTTCATTATTTATGAATAATTTACAGTAGCAAAACATTATTTATAAATAATTGAAGTGCCGAAAGTCATTATATATAAATAATAATTTTACTCATAGTCATAATATTTATAAATAATTGCTTTAACATAAATAATTGCTTTAACATCGTATTATTTATAAATAAGGAAAATTGCTCCACCAATTAATTATATGTACTGTAAATGTTGGAAGCAAAACTAACTATATGTATATAATAATGAACAAATGTTGAATTGTACATTAAATAATGAATTATACAGTATGTAATTTTGATAAAAAATAATGAAAACATTTGGCGCCTCATGTATCTCAGAGAGTTTTTCAATGTAATGATTAGAAAGGAAACAGAGAGGTAAGGTACAGTAGTTATCCGTTTTTAACCAGGTAGGAAGTATTCAGGAAGTACACTGTAGACTGAAATGAAAACAATACATAAACAGGAATTCATACAATATCGTAAAATAAACACTAATGGTAACCACAAATTCTATGCGCAACATAAAGTGAAGAGTTAGAGCCTGGATGGCAAACCTGAAAATAACTATTCACGAGTTTGTAATTAACACTTTTATTTTGTGGAATGGTACTTTAGATAATTATATTTAGATAATTGAAAATGAAATGAAAAATTGTTTTAAGGATTAAAAATTAAAGTTTATTGTATCTAATACATGTATGAAAGTTATTGCATTTGTACAGTACAACCTCAAATTTGACAGAACCATCACAACCTTAATGTAAAACTGATGAGACCAGATGTTGAACAGTTTGAAATTGAGATAACTATTAAACTGCATACAAAGGTTTTATGGGTTTTTGGGTACACTTTTACTTTGTATTTAATTAATTTAGAGTATAAGGTAAATAATATTAATATTTTTATTGGATAAAGCTCTCTTTCAAAATGTTCATATTGCAATCAACCATAAAATATGCTACAATTGTATACCAATCTATGTACAGTAGCCTGCAATTCTACTTTCAAGCAACTAGCAGGTTACTAAAATACAAGAATTACAGAATAGTAACTAATACTGTAAATACATATCCAAGTTAACAATTACAGATGAATATAAGATTAGAAGGCTAAAAAATATTTTGAAAATTATTGAATTTTTATTCATCCCGTGTGAATTATTTTTTTAATGTCTCCATCGCCGGTGATTGTTTTTGTGTTAAATGACATTTTCAAATAGTTTTTGCATTAAGTGACATTTTCACATGGTAATGTGTTAATCTATCTCATGATCCTTTTGAAGGTCAATGTCCATGTCGTTGTGCTGATTCACATCATCCAATTATAGAAAAAATTGAAAATTGTTAACAAGCATTACGATTCGCGAGTTACGACGTGCAAGCTTACTCAAAATTCATACTGTACAAGACGATGCGGGGCCTCAGCTAAATAGCTATACTGTAAAACAATCTAAATAAAAGTTGGCAGGCCAACGTATTATGTAGAATACATTTTAGAATTATTAATGATATCAGCTTATGAGCAAGTAATTTTAACATCAAAGACAAATGTACGGTATTTGTGCTACTGTATTGTAGGGTACGCGATTTAAGCTTTAATACAGCATTTGTAGAAAATCACCACAGTCTGTCCCAGTGGATTTCTCCCTGGAGAGAGCGTTATCTGAAGAAGAACAACTGCAATTATCGCTGGGCTTAAACACAGGTGACTCATGCAAATGATAGGCGTTGATTGAGTTGCCTTGGTGATAAATCAAGGGTTTCCTGTAGGCCCCATTGGGACGGCTCGCAAGTCACAGCTTGTAAAATTTACATGCTGTTGGTGAGTTTTACTCTTGCTTGTAAAAATCATAAAACATGAGAAGATCAAGCCATGGTGTGTGACTGCGTGACAAACTAATTTGTTATAATATATCCCGCTGTAAAAACGGAAGACATGTTAAACATTATAACTGATGCTGTCTGTGGTATGATAAATTTAACAAATACGATTTTTAATATTTACAGTAAGTAAAGTTATTATGGTATTGTAGTTTAAAAAAATAAAACTTAAAACAAAAAAAAATGTTTCCTTATTACCTAACAGACATGTTCTCAATAAAAATATTCATTCTTGTAATGTTCTATAATTTTTACTGCTAACCGAATTGGTAACTTTGCAGAGGGAAGAATGGCTCCCACTTCCATTGTAAACGCCAGTATTATTAATTGTTTAAAGGAAGTACTGTATACCATATTTGATCAATTTTCGAAGACCTGTTTTTTGTTAACTTGCATGATTGTTTGGTTGGGAGTGTTTATTCTGACCAAAATTGTTGGCATAGCCAGCTTCTGGAGAACACTCAATATCTCTGCATGGATGGTAAAAATTGGCTGGTGATCAATTTAAGTGGCAAACTTGTTAAAATAATACCAACTTGCAGCTACTTGGTTCACCTCAAGAATATACATTTTAACAGAATCTTGCAATGACAATATCAAGTGATTATCTGACCATAAAACCAAAAGATGGCTATTTGTACCAGTACTTATAATATAGTAAAAACTAAGTTAAGAGGATTTAGAACATTAAATGTACTGTTTGAGTTAAACTAATAAAAATACGTACAAGCGTACAGTAGTGTAGCAGCATAAAGATGTGGCACTAAAATACGTACAAGCGTACAGTAGTGTAGCAGCATAAAGATGTGGCACGAAAATACGTACAAGCGTACAGTAGTGTAGCAGCATAAAGATGTGGCACGAAAATACGTACAAGCGTACAGTAGTGTAGCAGCATAAAGATGTGGCACAAAAATACGTACAAGCGTACAGTAGTGTAGCAGCATAAAGATGTGACACGAAAATACATACAAGCGTATAGTAGTGTAGCAGCATGAAGATGTGGCACGAAAATTGCTAAGTACCTGTAGGCCCTACTTAAAGTACAGTATTTAAGGATTTAAAACATTAATGGTACTGTTTGAGCTAAACTAATAATAAGGAAAAATAATACAACAATTACAGTATATGAAATGCTTACTAATAATTTGAAGTGAAAATGATACTTAATTTGTTTGTACAAATATTTTCAAGTCATCCTATTTCAGATAAATTTTTAAAGGAGGCAAATGTATGTCTACAAAAATGTTTAAATTACAGTAATTATGAATAATTTGTCATTAACAATTGCTACCTGTATTAAAGTATATATTTCTACCTGATTAAGTTATGAATTATACTAACTGTAGTGTAAGTGATATTTTGAAAGCATACAATTGTCAGGTTATATGTATTTTTCATTAATGAATTTTGAATACTTTATTCTGCTATTAGTATTATCCATTTCATACTAAAGATCATAGGTTTTTTTTTTTATTGCAGCCTATAGCATTTTAATGAGAAACACATTTCTGTAGTCAGTTTACATTGTTTTCAGTGTAAGCATTTTAAAAGTTCTAATTTTGCTACCTTTAATACAATTCAGTAGTAAATGACTGATTTGAGTGAAATTTTGTACTGTTCCCTGGAGACTCCGTAACCCACTGGGAAAAATAAATCAGGCGATATTATTATCTTTAACTGGTTAAGTACCATATAACCTTCATGCGAGGAAGTCTATGAAAATATTCATTAAAGCAGCTATAAAGCATACATCTACGTAAATTGCATATCATTGCAATACAGCTTTCATTATATTAGGCCAAATAATTTTAAAACCATGTTTCTTCTCCATTTCCGTTTTTTTTTTTTTTTTTTTTTTTTTTGATTGAAGGCATGAGCCAAACCATCATGCTTGTGCATCTGATCACATTCTTGAACAATGTGTGTGTGCATACAGTTTTTTTCTTTATAATTTTCTTTGCCAAGGCTCACTGGTTTTTTATATTTTTGCCAATTTCAGGCTCAAAATGTTGTTAGTTTTGTATTTAATTTACACTCATTTCAAGATCAGAAATTATTGTACAGCAGTATACATTTTTTTTTCATAAGAACACATCTGAGGCTAAAATTGCTTAAAAATTAAGCAAATTGAGGCTGAGGCAAAATGTCAACTGAGGATTTTATTTTTTTGTTTATATAGAAAAACTAAGAAATTTTATCTGTACCTTATGTGTGGTAGGTGTGATCTAATACAGTACTATACAATACCCTCTTTACTGTACTACAGTAAAGTAATATACTGCTGTGTGTAAAAATAATAACATTTTGAGGCTGAAATCGTAAAAAAAATAAGAACACTGAGCTTGGGCAAAAGTTTACTGGTTCTACTGTATAAAAAATGTGTATATTTTTTTTTGCACTTCATACTGTATATTTAATAATCTACATCTTTGTTTTTATAAGAACCAGTAAAATTTTGCCCAGACTCAGTGTTATTATTTTTTTTGCCGATTTCAAGCTTATTTTTTATTATTTTACACAAAGAGGATTATTATTTTAGAGCATTATTATACTGCATTATAGAAAGTATAACATAGTCACACCTAACTGCACATAAGGTATACCAGTAAATATGATTAGTTGGTTTTCTAGTTAAGGAAAAAACTAAAAACCTCATTTGAAACTCTATCTCAGCCTCAATTTGTTCTTATTTTGTTCTTAATTTTTTAAGCAAATTCCAGCCTCTCTGTTCTTATAAAATGTGTTCTTATTGAAAAAAAAACGTGTAACTCAAAATAATATACCCATTGCTAATGTATAGTCTCCCTCAGCTTTCATGGAACTGTGTGTTCACCTCACAGAAAAGTAGTTTTTTAATTGTCACTAATAATTAGTCAGTCACCCATTTGCAGGAAGTAAAAATTAATAATAGCAGCATTTAGTAAGTGGAATTGTCAAGGACAGGTTTGGTGGGTGGGAGGGGAGAAAGCTTTCTTTTGGAAAGTAAAAAAAAAAAAGAGGTTATTTCCGGGCATCTAGAAAACAAAAATGTCGCGATGGCATGCCCGAAACCCCCTGGGTAGTGTTGTCTTTCGATAGTTTCCCCTCCCTTTCGGGCATTTCTAGATCCGCCCCTGATTGTGGTGTACAATAACAATATAATAATTGTACTGTATTCAAAACCATGAGGTCTGGACTCATATCTTACAGTACTACAATACACAGATTGCACTTCATTTCCTGGATAAAATATTTATCTTATTGTTAGGAAAACTTTTTGTGAAACACTTTCCTGTTATCTAACATTTGATTAGTGTTAATACTGTTCCATCTATAAAGGCTTCTGTTTGTTATTTGGCTATTTACTTTTCAAGGCTGTCGTTATAGAACTATTCATTTGATCGTTTCCTGTAGTTTTCTGCCTTTCAGCTAAATTATGCATCCTCACAGCTTGTTTGATTATTCATTTTGCATGTCGAGCATATTGATAATTTGAACTGAGGTTGGTAAATATAATAAAGTGTATTCCAGAATTGTTGGCTTCGGACAGAAAAAGCAGTAATAATATCTTTCTAATAAAGCATCTAAAGCTGGTTACTCACTGCGTGCAACGGCGACGCGATGGCAATGCAACAAAGAACGCACGCAAAGACGCAGACCCAACGGATCGTCTTTTTAATGAGGATCCGCTCAGACTTCCACTGACAATCAGCAAAAGGCGTTGCGTCATCTGTCGCTCACCTAAAGCAAATGTGGATTCATTATACAACGCAGTGAGTGTCCGGCTTTACAATAAACATGTAAAACCTTGAATTGAAGCCCAGTGGGCTTAATCTTGAGATGAAGCCCATCTTGAATTGAAGCCCCCTCTTTCGTTTGCAAAATTATTCTCGAAAAGTAGCCCATCTCGAAAAGAAGCCCTTGGGCTTCTTTTCAAGACAGCATAGGCTTCTTTTCGAGATAGTACAGTATAAACACTACATGAATTTCAGAAAACAAATAAAATAAAAACGAACTTGAACCCATTCAAAGTTCGCAAAAAAAAAAGAAGCCCCCCCCAGGGCTTCAATTCGAGGTTTTACGGTACCACTAGATCTATAAATTAAATTAGTAATTTAATATCCATATGTTATAAACAATAATATCATCTATCTAGATCACGTTTTTTTTATATTATTCATAATACTGTGTTATATCTGTGATCTGCAAACAATTACACTGTACCAAACGTTTTTTTTTTTTATCACTTAATGCATGATTATTAAACATTGTGAACATTGAGCCATATATTTATAAGTAAGCTTATTGATAAAAAAAAAATATGGATAGCAAAAGGTGTAGTAATTTGTCATTATTAAAATGCAGGTTGTTGTAGCTGTTCTAATAGCTGAGAGCTACAGTACGGTAGTTTGCAGATATATTCAAAAGAGTTTTTACTGGCATGTCTATGTTAAAGATCAGTTATTAAACAAATCAATTACGATTAGTAGTTAGTTGCAGTGGTCCATAAAGTTCAGTAACTAATAACTTTTATAAATAAATGATAATAATAATTTGTGTGTTTGTCTACTGTATATACTTTGACCTTCGACATCGTTATGTTCATTTGAAACTAACAGAAGCTTATAAACTTACAAATACTGAAAAATGCTGAATAATGTTCAGTATTCTAGTTACTGTACTGTATCTGATAACAACTTTTAAAAAATGATTGTAATATCATTGTCCTCAAAGTACTGTATATAGTGCACTTCATGAAGTTGTTTACATAAAGTATTATTTTTCAGCAGAATAGGTTTCAAGCTATTGTAAATTAGTCAAGTGCGATATAGCATGCTTTCTTCTGTTGCTTCTTTTTACATTATTTGTTTATGTCCCTTTCACAGAAGTCTTCAATATTACAGATTATGTGGTAGAAAGTCCACAATTGATAAAAAAAGATCTTTATTTACCAACATTTAAATTAACCTTGAGGGGAAAAAACCTGTATTCAAGAAAAAAAGAATTAAGGTGCAGCATTTGCTATAGTATATAATATGGCATATATTAGTTCAGTTGATATTGAAAGACTTAATAATTAACAACAAAAAAATGATTATTGCTGTAGAGAAATATCTTTAGAAAGAAATAAACTAAAAGATAATACAAACTTGGTACTGTTTAGAGGCTTGAATATGATACAAAAATCCTGAAGGCGTTTATTCCCAATAGCGTCCCGATAAATTATATAGAACGTCAATAACAATTAAGATTTTATTAATTATTAATTTCTGGTATGCAGTGTTGAAGCGAAATTAACAGAAGGTGATTGAAAATATGATGCTTAATTCTGTTTTTTTAATTTGCCTTTCAGATAGCGTGTATATAGATAGTCAGCGACCTGACCTCCCGTATTTCATCGGAACTATCCAAGAGTTTAAAGTGGTAAGTTAATTGGTTGATTGATTAATTAGTAACGCTGCGTAGGTTCTTATTAGTTAGTATCCGATAGAAAATTCACTGGCGTGCCAACACCTTGGTTAAAAATATGCTCTGTGATTTTTAAGAATGATGTTTATAATTGGCATTGGCCACGGATACAAACACAGTGACAATCAAGTGTAGAAATTGATCCCAAAATATTGAGATACTTTTAATAACTGAATCCTTGCCATGTATAAATCCATGTTTTTAACCTGTCTTAACAGTAATTTGCAATAACAGAAATACTATTTAATTCTTTCATACTGTATGCATGATGGGGCTAGGTAGTGGAGTTGTTTTTAAGCATGATGCGATTTGAAAGGTTTTGATCCATGACCTCATAATTGGAAAGCAGGTTCCTTACCACCATGAGACAGCATACCTTCCATACAGATCTACTGTACTGAAAATGTTATGAAAATATGTCACTGTTTCTATATTTTGAATTCAAAATATTCTCTTTTGTAATTTATATTTTAAAATAATTCAGAACTTATTTAATAAATCAAACGCTACTGTTGATCTGTTTTCTGTTACTTTTGTCTTGTTTTTCTTATAAGCAATATCATGTTCCACTAGTTTGAGGCTCATATCTGCCGACTTTCTTGATACGCTTGGGTGAACACCGGCCGTTCATTCTCATTTAGGATGGCGATAGTACACCGTTGGGTGTGTGTAATTGCATCGGTAATTGGAAACCAATCAGATTTTATCCATGCCAGACATGTGGTGGAATTGATACATCATGAGATTGACTCCCCACTCGCTAACCTATCACATATAATTATGACAATGCAAATGATAATGTAATGATATAAGCAGTGCGATCATGAATATGCTGCTGTCTACTATTGTATACCATAAAATTTAATATTTATTCAGCTGCACGTGATCCTATTTATTGGTTATGATCCGGCCTTAAAATAATAAATTACAATTGGATCAAGAAATTATTATATTTTTGTTAAAAGGAGATTAAATCCTACACTAAATTCACTGGTATGAGGGGTGAATTTTTCAAACAGGGGGCAGGTTCACCAAATTATAAGTGGGGAGTTCTAACAGCAGTGGCATAACCAGGGGGTCGGCGGCTGTAATAGAAACATTTTGAATTTGTATTCTAGTTTTTTCATATTTCAATACATGTCATGGTATGGATTAAATTTAAAAAATTTAGTGACAAAGGGGTGGAGGAAGATGGGATATGTGCCTCCATTAGATCCACCCCATAGTATTATTGATGATACAACAGATTATTAGTCATTTATTTATTTTTTTTGGCGTCATTGTTCAGGCAAAAACTCAGGTAGCATGAACTGAGTGCTGGACACAAAATCACAAGCACCATAAATTATATTGTCTAAGCAAGTAACAAGAAAAGCACAACTCAAACTGTACAACAGACACAACACACTCAGAAAAATAATAATTGGAGGTACTAGGCAAACAAGTGAGTCTCGAGTGCATGTTTCAAATCACTGGGATCAGAAATCTCCCTAAGTTCACAGGAGATTTGTCCAGATGATTTATTAATGATTCAGCTGTAGATTTTAAGTAATGTATGCACTTGGTCTTCTTCTGGAAAGGTACCCATTAAACAATTGTATATTAGTACTGTATAAGTATGATTCAGTTGCTGTGTTATATTAATAATTTATTATACTATACTTCTTTCTTTATAAATTAGAGTTTCATTTTCATTTTTGAAAATGTTGATGACTTTAATGATTCATTCTATCATACAGGTTATTTAATCATGACATTTATTAATGTCGTATATCTATTTGATATTGAATATGTTATTGTATGAGGTATTAATGGCTTCTCTCTACGTTTAGCTTAATAACATGTTCGATATCACATACACCTTGTCTTGTAATTTTGTATACTATGCAGACTTTTATTAGCCACAGTAGAATAATTTCCTAGATTTGCCCGATGTCAAGTGGGTGATGAAGCCATGTGTATCTGTCCATACAATTACGTCGATTTAAGCTTTTTTAGCAGCCTTTTCACGCATTAATTCTCTCTAGTGTACCTGCTTATGTCAACTTAACTTGCCATTCATTTCGCATTCTCTAAGGCCGTACACCACTGGGCGGATTAGGCCTAGAATATATGCAATAGAGTCTTTGACAAAAGCATGCCAATCAATAATATACACAAGCCTTTGATGTCTTGAGGTTTAATGTAAAGTGACACGCTTTGTTTGATGTTCTTCAGAAATCTAATAACCACAAATCTATCACTTTGATATTTATCATCCTTATCCCCACCGCAATTTTCTATTAGGCTTGTATGTGTTTATTAATGGTCCTGTGGTACGGATGTGGGTACTGTACTGTTGGCCTGTTATTAATTATTTTTGTATCGAATCTCATTGTACTGTGCTGTATCAGCACAAATGAAAACATGGCACATGCTATAAAAGGATACAAATAAAGATACAAAAACTAGACGGTTTTATACACCTATCAACACCTCGATAATGATGATTTAATATAATTATATAAATAATATTTCGTTTTTATACTCTTGGCATATAAATGGAAATTTGGGAAAACACTGTTATTACATCAGCTGTTCCACTATGAAATCTTAATTTTTTTCTCCCTTTAAAATAAAATAAATCATTTATCAATCTTCTGTATCTGTGTACATCTATTGCATTCCAGTTGTATACATTCATTACCTCACACAGTATTTCTTTGTCAATAAATAAAATATTCTCCGTCTAATGTGAAAAAAAAAATCTACTCTCCTTTAGGGCAGAAATATAAAGTTCACTATTAAGGTATAAAAATATTTTCACACATACAGGTTACGATACTTGAAATTTATGATTCAAACCATTCATGAAAAAACAACTGGTAAAAAATCACAAATTGCTGTAAACATTTTAAACAAAGAGCTTGAATTTATTCTTCAAAGATACAATAAATAACAAAAAATATCATCAGTTAGGTAGTCATCACAATAGGGCAATTCCATGCAAAACAGGACATGGCACCTAAATTTTTAAAATAGTGGTATCCTACCAAATTTGGTATCAAATTAAAGATGAAATTCTGAACTTTCATGAAATGGTCTTAGTTTTCAAGTTTTTATACTCACTTAAATTTTATATAAGAAATACAATTAATATTATTTTTTCCAAAAAAATGAATAAAAAAGGCCAACTTTTAGAGTGTTTAATTTATGCTCTTTAACATATATTACCAACATAACTGATTGGATTAGTAATTATTAACATTATATGTGGTATATTCATGAATTTATTTTATTTTGTGTACTTCGTTCCGCTACAGCGACTTGACAATGAACTACCATATAAAATGTCCTGAAGTTACCAAAAAAGTAATTTTTTTTTTTATTTCTCAAAAAGTACTTAACAAAATAAAAGAAAATTTATTATTCAAATCATAAGCATATATGTGAACAACATAAACATGAATTGAAAAAAAAAAATTATTTCGTTTACAAATTATAGCAATTTAAAAAGTGTCCTGACGTTACTTTTTTGGTAACTTTGTGACGGTAACACTGTGACATCCTATTTAAATGCACAGGGGACAATTCCATGGTAACTTCGGGACACTTTGACACAAAATTTTAGACTTTATGTGCATACAATATATATAATTTATTTAACAAGCAATAAATCACAGTTACACATTGTACTTGCTACTGCTACCTACATTTCTATTGGAAAAAAACCTTAAATATCATATATTAAATATGAATTTTATTGTGTCCGATAACTTCGGAACATGAATTGGGATAGAGTTTTAACTTAGTTTTTTAAACATAAAAGTCTGTGAAAAAGGCATACACTTTTTTGATGCAGAATGCACTGAAGAGATATTTAGCTTTAATATGATATCCTTAATACAAATATATTGCAATGACTTATATTAATATAATAATCATTTTAAAAAATCATGTGACATGGACTAGCTATAATTAATCAGTAATTTATACCTAATTGTTTATTTTTGTATACGCACTTGTAGAGTTCAGAAACAGTGATACAGTAAAACCTCGAATTGAAGCCCTGGGCTTCTTTTTTTTTTTGCAAACTTTGGATTGGCTTCTTTTCGAGGCCACTTTTGCAAAGTAAAAAAGGGGGCTTCTTTTCAAAATATATGCTGTAAATTTTCGGAATTAGTGCTATAAAACAATAAATAGGGCCACTATAACATCAATCTGTATCATGGAGTGTATAAACAAGCGTGTTTTTAATTTATTTAGCTTCTTTGAAATTTATGTACAGTGTACGTACTGTACGAATACTATCATATACTGTACTAATACTATCATATACTAAAAGCAGCCTATGTTATCTTGAAAAGAAGCCCATGGGCTTCTTTTCAAGGCTAAATTTGCAAACTAAATAGGGGGGGGGCTTCAATTAGAGATGGACTTCTTCTTGATATTAAGCCCATTGGGCTTCAATTTGAGGTTTTATGGTATCTCATTGCAAGAAATTTTGAATTTTGTAGTTTTATATTATCGGTTTTTTTTAATGCATTCAAATTTTTTTTTTTCTAGTAATAATAGAATATTGTTGTTGACACTCTTCAATATACATAATCTATAATAATTATACAGTATAATTATTGTGTATATTATTATTATTATTAAAGTTAGCTACTGTGATATAATTTTTAATTTAAAAACATTCTTAAAAAGTGATACAAATGTAAAATATGACCAAATCGGGAATAAATTAATAAAAATATGAAAAATGTTTTAAAAAATGCTTTTATTACATTTGATAATACTGTAGTCAGCATTAAATCATGTTTGTTAGTACAAATTAGATAAGAATCCAACATTTGTTTATGTTTTAAGACCCTTTTAAAAGAAAATTTATTCATCATTATGATGTCAACCTTTTGTCCGGAAGTTACTGTCCTGAAGTTACCACATGATTTTTAAAAATGATCATCATAATTATATAAGTCATCATAATATATTTTTATTAAGGATATCCTATTAAAGCTTAATATCTCTTCAATGCATTCCATATCAAAAAAGTGCATAATATGCCTTAGTTTCACAGACTTTTATGTTTAAGTAAATAAGTTAAAACTCTATGTCCTATTTCATGTCCTGAAGTTACCGGAGATATTAAAATTAATATTTAATATATGCTTGTAGATATTTAAAGTTTTTTTCAATAGAAATGTAGGTAGCAGTAGCAAGTACAATGAGTAACTGTGATTTGTTGATTGTTGAATAAATTATATATATTGTATGCACATAAAGTCTAGAATTTTGTGTCAAAGTGTCCAGAAGTTACCGTGGAATTGCCCAATAAGTAAATTTATTAAAGTAACCTGACAGTGGGAGTTTAGTTATGGACAAAATAAAACTTATGATCATGTCAAATCCTGATAGAACCAATAAATGTAAAGTGATGTTTATTACCGAATGATCTTTGTGTGATAGCTGGACATAATTTTATATACAGTACTCTAGCACAGAAACTGCACGTTAATTGCCATTCCCCATTACACAATGGCCTAATGGCACGTTTACTGTATCTCTGCACTTTACATAACAGATTCATTGTTTGTCCAAGTGATATTGCATATAATGCAAGGCAATGCAATCTACATAATTAAACTAAAATGTAATACGAGAATGAAAATAGGCAATGTACGCTAACAATGGTAGGTGAATACAATAGAATATAATATGATGAATAAATGAAATGAAGATAATACAGGTATAAAATTATAATTAAAACATGAATTTCTAAAAGATAATAATTCAGTCGACTTCTAATTGTGCTGTGTGCTGTTCCATCCTCTAAACTCCCTCATTTTTGCTGATCCATCATATAAACTCCCTCCCTTAGCTGATCTATCAAATAAACTTTTCCATTTTCTTTCCACTTTATCCTTATATTTTTTTTTTTAATTGTTGAATATGTAATTCCATCCAATTTTCAAACAGGTCTATAGTTCGAAATCCTCTGCAAGCATTGTTAATCTGTGATTATAATGTTTCAATCAATCAACAGTGATTTATAAGGCGCTAATATTCATGGTTAAATGTAGCGCTCAGTGGCATGGTGCGATAACATTGGCATTTCTCAGAATATGCATATTTGGCCTAAATGAATCAAATTATTTAATTATGCTTTAATAATATTTTAAAATATTCATTATTTTGTTAATTTTATTCCATAGACTAAGCGTGAGAATGTTATTATGACAGCTAAGTGGTACTACCGGCTAGTGGAAGTACCAGAAACGGTTTATCAACTGCTGGTACAAGATCGCCACTCAGAAAACAGTAAGACAACATTAATATTCCTCCATGATTATTTGACTCTATACAGTGAATGTGTCTTTGTCATTATCATCATCGTCAATAATTTTATGATTATGATTAATAAATGATTTTAATTTTTTTTTTCCAGATTCAGGAAGTGATCTGATTATTACCAATCCTGTTGTAAAAAACCGAGAGCTGTTTATTTCTGACACTCCAGAAACATACACTGTCTGCTTGTTAAGGTAATGTACACTTTCAAAAGAAACCATTCCTATTTCAGATATTCCTATGCTAAAAAATGGAATGTCCATATACAGTATGTATAACAACTATATGATCTTGGTTGTACCATCTTTAAATTAGAAGAAAGCAATATTACTGTGAAGCACCAAAAAATACTGATATGACATCTTATCATGGACATTTTTGAAGTATACTGTAACTATTTATTAATAATATTGTAGTTGGTGAATAAATATTAATATGATATCCCTATTCTATAACATTGAATGTCCCTATGTGTTACTGAATCATTAAAATCTTGATTATACCATTTTTATCTAGGGGAAAATGTTCTGTGACGCACTATAATGATATTCACAGTGCCAAGGATTTTGAAGCGGATCTTAATTGTTTCTTTTATATTCTTGGATATAATCCAGAAACAAGGTAAGTAGAAGAATTTTGATAATCAATAGTTTTACACTCTATTGCGATTTTTAGTTTAATCTGAATAGCCTGCAGTATGATTACCAATGTATTGCTCAGGTTATCTTTTGGATCAGGTTAACTAAAGAGTTTTCTTCAGTTTAGATTCTTTTAACATTTAAATCTCCAAATGACATGAAATTTACAACAAAAAAAAACCTATTAAAAATTTAAAACATAACCCAAGCAAAGGAGACCCTAGACAGGAGAGTAGTGCCTGGACCCTGTAGTTTCCAAGTGTGTATTCGTATAATTGGTACCATAATAATCAATCAGTCAATCTTATTTTGATGGTTCGTTTTATAACTGTACCAGTACTTTGAAAATCAGTACACGAGTACTGAAAGTGCCTGCAGAATAAATTTAAAAAAAATAATAATAAATCCAATATTTATATTTGCATGCACATGTTGATTTGAAGTGGAAATCATATGAAGAGAAAATTGAAGGAATTACCTGCTGTGAATCTGCCAGTAGGCAGAAAACAGATTATGATGAACATGATAATGATGTCCATTTGAAGGGAGATGCTTGACCATCGTAATCGTCTTTAAATTTATTAAAAGCCAGTAATCTTATTGAAGAAGAAACATGCAAGAAGGACAAACAATAATTATTTTACTGACCATTATAGGTCTTTAAAAGTATTATTAATATTAAGAAAATATTTAGTTTTGTTTCTTGTTTCATATTTAAGACGTCTTGCGAGCACTCAGGGAGAAATCAAAATCGGTTCAGGTCATCAAGCCGTCCTACCACAACTTCGACCAAAGCCAAAACCCAATGGGCAGACTCTCACGGACAAAGAGGAGCTCACATGGAAAACACGAATAGAAGACGTCAATCTTCTCATGTACCTGCGCGCAGCTAGAAGTATGGCTGCGTTCGTGGGCATGTGTGACGGTGGGTCTCCAGAGGATGGGTGCGATGCTGCCTCCAAGGATGTAACTACTATCAATGCTCTAAAAATTGTAAGAAATTTTAAATTTTAATTGTATGGTCTAAGTGGATGTTATGTTTTATGCTTCATATATATGTATATATTGAACTTCAAAAACTGCAATTCCAAAATATCATTTTACTCTCTGGTAAGTTTCTCATCAAAACATATCTGACCATATCTTTTTATATCTGGCTAAAATGCTTCATATAAATAGAGGTAATGCTACTAATATAGAAAAATGACATTTTAGAATATTGAGTACCATTGTGCAAGGCGTTTATTTAAAGAAAGCTTTGGGGATTTTATTGTATTTGCCATGTCTTGATGATGCCGTTCTTGTTGCCATTAGAGATGCTGTGCGTGTTCAAAATTCTCAAAAATTGACAACAAAATAAACTGAAATATTTAAATATGTATTTATATTTAATATTATACATTTTTATTTTTGGTATTTTGGAAAAAATGCTCCTTTACTGCCTAAAACTAAATTTACTCTGCAATCAGATAAAATAAACTTATTGTCTGCTTTGTTGACTGTCTTTATCACAACAATATGTGTTTATTTCCTCCACAGCTTCATCACTATGACTACCAAACTAGCAAAGCACTACAAGCGTTGATCAAAGACCCGGTTCAAAAGTCGGTAGATAAAAAGTGGAATGAGGAGGATACTGTAAGTGTTATTAATTTCTGTCACTCAAACATTATAAAATATTACTTAGCAATAATTTCTAATTTCAAATCTTACCTTCATGGTCATTTCTTCATTGGATTATTCCCACGACCCAAACTACGAGTGGAGTTGAATAGCTTGGTGGTTAAGATGGTTGCTTTCCAATACCTTGGTCCTGGGATCAATTCCTGTCACGATAACAGGATTTTTTCTCACGACCAACACAACTCCACCCCCAAGCCTCATAGTGAGACGTGTGTGTATGTTTGCCTCTGAAGGATTTGCCACTTTCGAAGAGTGATTAAGTTCACAGTTTGGCATATCCTTAGCCCTAGTGACTAAAGCTGAATAAATAAATAACTACTGCATATTTTTTATAGTTATTAATTTTTAAATTATAATGTCTTTAGAAATTGTCTGTTATATAATTAATTTTAAATTTTATATAATTCATTGTTATACTGTCTCTAATTTCTAACTGTGAGTTTATGTCCTTTTTAGGGTGTATTCTTGATAGTAATTAAGTTTACTTTAAGGTTAATCCTATGCTTGCATTCTTTTTATTTTTTGCAAGTTGCCTGGAAATATAAATGAAATGGAATAAAATAACATACCAATAATAATTTCTGTATACTACTCAGTTGTACTATGTATCATAAAATATTAAAGGAATACATTTTTTTTTAAAGAATCGAGTCAAATTACAGTGACAGAAAATTATTCTGGTACCTCCTAGGTCAATGTGTCATATAATTTGTAGCACAGTTGGTAGAATTCCCATGAGGGTCATCAGTACTTTGTATGCTACTAGTGAGTATCCTATCAAACAGCCTAAAAATTCAGACCCATTTTAAAATAATGTATAGGTGTTTATTTGATCATTATTCTTTAACAAATTTTAAAAACCTGGAATGTGTTTGGTTGATCATGCTCCTGAAAATTAGATAATAATAATAATAATAATAATAATAATAATAGTTTGATTTATGTGCTCTACATGAGAGTCTCAAAGCGCTTGAAGTGTGGACTAGCTCGTACAGTAACCCTCTTCTCCCCTCTCTTCATGTCTACCAGTTACTCTCGTCTGTCCACAACAAGGGTTGTATAGACCAGTACACCAGGGTAACCCCCTACACATCTCGAAAGATGTACTGGGTTCTTTAAAGCTCACATGTGCAAATTGTGTACACTGGACCTACGGTTTATTGTCCTTATCCGAGAATGTTTATTCCACCTTAAGAACCATAGGCAAGCATGGCGCTGAACCAGTTGCCGATAATATGGCTGTAGGTTGCGGCACCCCTGCCTCAACTGTTCGTCCATTCGGCTCGCCAAATGGCGAGTCAAATCGTATTGACTTAGTCTCTCGTATGGCTTCAGTCTCTTTCCTGGTAGTTTGTTTAGATGTTGTTTGTTCTATAATATGTTATTATGTTGAAATGTGACTTACATGTATAGTCTGGTATTAAAATGAGTCACTTTTTCATAATATAAACAATGTTAACAATTTTGTGTATGATCACACGTAGCTCAATTTCAAGAGTTTCTGATAGTGCTACAGTACACATTAATGTAGTGATAATAGCTATTTTAATTATGCACTTAAGACTCATTTGTGTGTGGGATTAAATAGGTAATGGGTCACTTATTATAAGAGTAACAATTGATACCCTGATAACAGGCACATAAATAACAGACTCATTAATGATTATGAGTAATATGTAAATGAGTCACTCCTGCGATAGCATTGCTATTATGATATTGATGCACTTCAGACCTTTGTGAGTATATTGTTACTTATTGCCAGTTGTAGCAATGTACACTGCGAACGCAAATGCTGATGAAATTGGGACGGTCCCGTCAAAAGCGGGACAATTATATTATATTCGTTTTTACATATAATTGAGTAGGTATAAAGTGAGTCACATATTGGCCATCGTAGCATACAGGATGCCAGTACATTAAAACACTTATTCAGACTCGATTGTATGAATTAATGTGTACTCAAATGAGTCAGTAGTAGCATTCCTCTAATGATAGAACATGCAGAAGTACATGACTTACATATCTATGTATAATTGAGTAGGAAACAGATCACTTATAGTCGGTGTTAACATTGCTATAAATACTGTAGTCAATGTTCACTACGTAACTGATCGTGTAGATAATATTCTTTTCTATTTGACTAAGTTTGCTGTGAATTCACCTCAAAATGACCTCACCTCAAACATGCTATATTTTACAGTAACTTTACACTTTTAAATGTAATTTACCATACAATTGCTTTGGCAGTCTCATTTCTGGCTCTTAAAAATGTAAAATAATCAATATCATAATAATAATAATAATGATGGTATTGATGACTATAATAATGATATGCTTTTTCCAAAATAAAATGTTTTTGTTACATGAGGATGTAATATATGGGCAAATCACTATGACCATAGAGTAATTTCCAAATTCATTCAAATTTGAATAAACATTTATTTTCTTCCTTGTATAAATGGTGTGTAAAAATGGTAAAATGTAGAGTGTAGACAAAACAATGGTTACTGTGTATTGTATCAATTATGGTAACTTCCATGTAATTAGGGATAAAATATCCAAGTAGACTTTATTAATTTTAAGATAGTAGTAGTATACACCAATCCCAATGGGGAACTACATTTTTCTCAAATATTTATTATCTTTAATCAACACCAGTGAAGGTGTATCTCCATACCAAAGTTACGTTCATGTGAAGATATTTAGTGTATCTTAGATTCAATGTTAGTGATATAATAATTATTTTTTATATTTTATTTTAAATCCTAATGATATTAATTAATGTATATTAATAAATATTTATAATAGTTGCTAGGTCTACAATTTAATTGGCTTTACTCAATATAATATTTTAAAGTTTACATGTTTTTACCTTTTAATATCAGGTTGTTTTTTTTTGACATTTTGATTTTCAAAATTCAATATTTTATTGTTATTGTTTCTCTTGGTATTCCAGAAATTGTTTGTGAAGGGACTTCGTCAGTTTGGGAAGAACTTCTTCAGAATCAGAAAAGAACTGATACCCAGCAAACAAACAGTAAGTCTGTCGTTAAACGGAAGGAAAAAGATATGTCAAAACTAATTAAAAAATCATCTTCTACCACAAATTACGCAAACTTGAGGATCTCCTGAGGATTATGTACAACTTCCTTGGAGTTATTTTTAGTGGCTTAGGTGGTACTGTATGGACAGATAAGGGAAGGATGATCGTGCCAAGAGTAACTGTCTATTTAGACACTGAGGGAATTGATAAATTAGCCTCCCCCTTCTCTCATTGAATATTGAAACATAATTATTATAGATAATGAAGACAGATTTTTGATTATATGGAAAAATAACTTTTCCTATTTAAAAACGAAAGTGTTTTTTCGCTTAGGGAGTTTAAATTAGTTTGATATAAATTGTAGCTGATTGAATATTGTTTTTTTTTTTCAAAATAAAAAGTGGTTTTATTTACAAGTGGCTGATATGAGGTGCATCTTAAAGACTTCATTTAGATTTTTTTTTATATCCCCAGCATTCTCAAGATGAAACTTAAGTGAAGGAAAAGTAAAAGATTATCAAATTATTAGGTCGCTATCCCATTTTGTATTTTTATGCGATAAATGCGGTAGGATGACTCCGGTTGTTTCATTCTGCTATTGAACGTTCCTATGCTTTGACGCAAGTTAACAATACTTGTAAATTCCACCGTTCTTTTTCGGTTAACAGAGTGAACTTGTTGAGTTTTACTACTACTGGAAGAAAACGCCAGAGGCCGCTAATCAACGGATTTACAGACGAGGTCGCCGACAGAGTGTGCTACGGAGGATGAAAGTAATGACGCGTACAATCAGGCAACCAAGCAGCGAATACAGTAAGTTTTATTGATTTATAACATGCATACATCCATAGACACGCTTTGTTTATGTTGTCTAAAGCCGGGCACTCACGGCGGTCGTACGACGAATCCAACTTCGCTCCCTGTGAGCGCTAAACGATGTAACGCCATCTGCTGATTGCCAGTCGCAGTCTGAACGGATCAACATTGAAAACGATCTGTGCGACGTGGCTTTGCATTCTTCATAGATTCGCATCGGCCGGCAACTGTGAGGCGCAGTGAATGCCCGGCTTAATATTTACTTGTTTGTACATTGCCTACTCTATGCCATAAGCTACGTCCACACTACCAGTGTTTATCCAACAAATAATTGTTTCTCGTATAGTAGGTAGTTTTCACCGCACGACGTAAACCTTAACTTTAACGTTAGTATCCAAAAGGCAGCGCGGTAGCTCCACCTCTTTTGTAAACAAATCGAAATACGCATGCGCAAACCCATAACTAACGTACGTTGAGCACTTAAAATCCTGAAATTAACGTATTCTGCAAGATGAATAAATTATGACATCAGCGAAAACTGCCTATTGGCATGAGGATGTCATATCACACCCATATGAACGTGATGTGTGTACAGAGTACATACTCTATCATATGTTTGTATAACAATATGCCACTTATGTTCGACAGTGACCCGCTTACCCCTCCCTAACTGAACTATGCATCCAGTGGTAAGGACGTTACTCTACTAAAGACCTGGTGACCGCAAATGCCATCCTTGGCAAAACTATGCATTCGAGGATAGGGAACACTGCTCCACAAGGACCTAGTGACCCAATACTCACCCTAATCGAACTATATGCATGCTGGGAGTAGTGGTTCTGTGCATCCTTCAGGTAGAGGTGCTCAGCATTTAATAATTAACGTTATTTTACAGTTGATTTGAGTTCAGCAAGTGAAGATGAATTGGATTCTGATGATGGAGAATTTTATGGCTACGCTTGCCGACATTGCTTTGCAACTAGTAAGTAAGCATTGATACCTTTTTCCAAATCAATTATAATTTGCAGGTTAGACTCTGATATTTTCACGGTGAATTATCACACCATTGTGACCCATTAAATGTAGCGAAGGCAAGCCAAACCAGTCACTCCTCGCGTGTGTTAGAAATAATGACCAAAACATGTTGGAATGTCATTTATGAAATACATTTTATTGCACCTCATTTTCGAGGTTAACGCAGCATTTTTAATGATTTAGTGTTAGTGCTTGATGGCCAGAATCTAATTTTTTAGATTTATATATTGTTCACTCTGTCGGTATATCCAACCTTGTGGTTATGATGATATTAAAATTATCGTACTTTATGTTATCTTTTCTTATCTTTAGGTTCAAAAGATTGGCATCATGGTGGAAGAGATAAACTTCTCCTCTGCTATGATTGTCGGCTCTACTTCAGGAAATATGATCAGTTACCGACAATTAAAACCCCGCGTGAAGCGCCGCCATTCATGTTTAAACCAGTCAAGGATGATGAGGCTACGGAGTCGAGGATCAAATTACGCTCTCGTAGACATGGTGAATTGGTGAGTTATTACGATGTTTGCTAATGACGCTCATCAACTGTAAAGGTGTAATCCCTGATAAACATCTTTTTTCCAGCATCATAATTGTCAACAAATTTATTTAATGTTTTTACCACAAATTCCTGTCTTTTGACATTTTTATAAAGATGTTTCCGGAGAAAATGCATGGCACCTTCTACCATAGGTCACACTTTGCACTATGATCACTCCTGTTTATCATTAACATCATCATCATCATTGTTATCGTCATCATCGTCACCATCATCATCATCACTATCACCATTAAAATCATTCGTCATCATCATCATCATCAATTAGGTAAGATCCATTTGGCAACATTATTTTTTCGTGGTTTACAGAAAGGCTCAACATTACGAAGTGGACGAAATAAACATTCTGATAACTCAAGCCCAGTAGCTGGCATATCCAGGAAAAAGACTTACAACCGCAACTCCCCAAGCACACTCAGTACATCTAGTGAGAGTAGCACAAAATCAACAAATAAGAAACGCAAGGTAAACTGTACTAACTGTAAACTGACATTAATATTTGGTATAGTTTGGCCTCAGGCCAAATTATCTTGTCATGATTTAAAAGTCAACACCCACAGAAAGTTTTGCCAAATGCTGTTATCTTTATGAAATTGTGTTCCAAGAGTGTCAATCAAAATAACAACTGACCAATCAGAACAGGGCCAGGACAATGCGCTTGTCTAACTAACATATGTTTTGACTTACGTTTACACTACTGTTTTGTGGGGTCTTTGGGGAGACTTGTTTTATTCCTTGTTTCGCGTACTTATTTATTTAAATATGACCGGAGGAGGGCGGAATAAAAATTTAAATAAAATATTTGTTTTCTAAGTTAGCAAATAGTTTTGCTAAAAAGCATCCAGACAGAGGAGAAAATAAATATAACATTTTATTGTGAATGTAAAATAGGATGGTTAAATGCTTTATATTTATATAATTAGGAAGAAATATACATATCTTATCCTTGGAGATTTCAAGGCAGTGGAGGGCGTAATAAAAATAAAGAAAAAACTTCTTTTTTTTCTGAAATTTCCACTTTTTAAAATTTCATTTTTATTCGAAATTATCAATATTAACAGTGGGCGGGTTCGCGAAACAAGTTATAAAAAAGTAGCGCGTTAGTAACAATGTTAAAATGTTGCGTTTAGGCACAACTGTCCATGAGGGAGCAAGTCGCCCAATAGAGATTGCATGTACTGTATTAATATTATTTATTATTATTGCTTATAGTTTTTTTTTGGCTTTTTTATATTTATTGGTTTTATTTAAAAATTGATGTAAATGTGATTTGCATCTTTAGGTTGAGGATGATGGTTATGAGAGTCCACTGGTGGTGAAGCTAGAGCCAGAGGATGAGAGTGTTAATAGTACAAGTACATCAGTCGGCCATAACGACCGTGAGAATGAAGAGGAAACCCCAATGGAGGTAAAATTATTAAAATAGGCAATGCAACATGTTTGATGTTGTCAGTGGTGCTTGGCCACTAATGCCAGCGTTGTTGGTTCAATTTCTTGTTGGTTCAATTTTTTTTTGTTTTTCCTTCGCTAGTGGTTGAAATCCACCAATTGCCTCTTATATCAGCCGGCATTGAGGATCACTCATCTATAACTAAAGGATTGTCCAGACTATCACATGCCTAAATATGGTCATGATGACATCACATCATGTCTGTATATGGGCATACAACAGTTTTTTTGTCAAAAAGACCTAGATAATCGAAGTATTACACTCAGCATCTGAAATCTCTGAAACGTCATACCATCCCTCCTTAATAAATTAAAAATTACTGAATAACCTGTCAATTGCTCTTCTAGGCTTAGTGTAGCTTTTTGTCACTATCACTCTGGCCTACCTGCACAGCTGAAAACACCTGCTTGATAGGCTTGCTTTCAAGCATTTACCTCATATATAATTTGAATACAATGCTAGAAAATTTTAAATGAAATGATAAAATATATATCCAAACCTTTTTATACATTTGTTTTCTAGGTACAAGATGTAGAACCAGCAACTGAGCAAGCATCAGATGTAGGTGCAGTGGAGGTGTCTGAAGAGTCTACCCCACAAGATGGAAACAGTGAGGGCAGCACATCAGCCTCAAGATCAAGTAGTCCCGGAGATATAGACAATGACACTGAAAATGGAGAGACCGAAAATGAAAACGTTGAAAATGATGAAAACATTGAAAGTGTTGAAAATGTTGAAAGTGTTGAAAAAATTGATAATGTTGAAAAAATTGAGAACGTTAAAGACACTGAAACTGCTGAAAACATTGAAAATCTTGAAACTGTAGAAAATGTTGAAAGCATTGAAAAAGTTAAAAATGTGGAAAATATGGAAAAAGAAATTGATAATGGGTCAAAAACAAAAGAGACCGTTGATGAAAGTAAAACAACGGAAATTTCAATTGTAAAAAAAGAAGATCATGTTGGAGTTGATATGAACAGAGAATTAAATGATGAAAAACTAGATAATACATTAGAAGAACAATTAACATCAAAAAGAACAGAACAAAGGACAGAAGTAGATAATATTAAAGAAATTGAAATGGTTGAACCTAGTGCAATAAAACATAGGATGCCTTCAATACAAAACTGCCCTCAACCTTCGTCGGTTATTGTTAAACAGGAGCCAAGAGATAACTACGAAGTGCCCTCTGCATCTTACAGCTATGCAAACACTCCTATGCATATAAACAGCTCAGTGATTAAAACAGAGGAACGTTTTTTCGGTGAAGTAACACAATTACGTGAGTCTTTCGTACATAGTGTGAAAACGGAAGGGACTATCATACCACCAGTTGAAATACCACATACGGTGATTCAGGAATCCAAATCCAATTCAGCGGACGTACAACGTGAAAATTCTGACACGCCAGCACACTCCAAGGAGGATATTAAGAAGGAAATTATTGAGGACCTCTGCAAGGATGATGAAGAGGAGGATGATGACATCAAAGAGGAAAGTGATGGTCCACGTTGCCCTTCTCCTAGTCCGGTCATCGGGGACAAAATTGTCATCACATCTCGTAATGCAGGGTTAGTAAACAGCCACTGATTGAAGTACTAGTTTAATAGTTTATGATACTTGCCTTCCAATCCTGGTCTGGAGTCCAATGCTCTAAAATATTTCATAAACCAGAATTTTGAATGTAAGAAATATGAAATATATGTATGTGTATATATAAAAATGATGAGTATAAATATACTTTAATAAGCTGAAAACAATATCTTGAGTTGAAATCAAGTGATTTAGGCTTCGTTCACTTAAGAGCAGTTAAGACTTGTTAATACAACACCTACGCTATTTATTTATTTATTATTTATCTATTTATTTATTTGTTTGTTTGTTTCTTTGTTTGTTTGTTTTTTATTTATTCCTATTAACCAACAGTGATAACAACCACCACTAACAGGTTAGAATACATCTATACTAGTCACCACAGCCAATTTTAAGTATGAACCACCTTAAAATCAAAGATTTAACAAACATTTTTCAGTTTTATTGTCATTTACCAGTTTGTTAATTCATTTTCTTGTGAACGTGTGATAGATTTATTCGACACTGGATCCGTGGTCGTACAACCTGCAGTCGCACAGATCTTGTCTTCTCACCCCCGCCGGAAATGTTGAGAAAAAGGAAGGAGGCCGCACTAAAAAGGAAGGCTGAGAGTGAACAAAAGGAGAATGAAGATCAGAAGAAGGAAAAGGATAAAGAAAAAGAAAAGGAAAAAGAAAAACAAGCAGTAAGTATTCAACATTAATATTTTTTTTAATATTTATATTCCATAATTGTCCACACAGAGTTCCTGGCTATTAGGTTGAAAAGCAATTATGTACATTATTGAAGCCTCACCTTTCTTAAGCAAAGGTTAAGCAAAGGTAAAGTAAAGGTATAAAACCAGTCACTGGAAGAATCAATATGCTGAATTTCCTACTTTTGTAGCAACTTTGTATTCACACATTGCAAATAATCAGAACTCTGGCTTGAGCATTCCACAGTGACTACTGAATTGGACCGGAACAACAGAGTAAATGCTACTCTTCGGATGCAAATGATTTGCACCCTGGGCCTTTGGATTTTAGTTTTTTTTACCGAAGAAGACATGGCCCTACTGACTGAACCCAGGGTTAGGAGTATAACAAACCAGCACTGATGTTAAGTCTGTCCGCTTGACCACTTGACTTACTTGCATTAAATAAATGTACTCAAATTCTGATTATGAATCTGCCCAATTGACTAATCCATCCTACCACAAACGCATTAAAGTCAATAATCAAGATAAGAAATATTGATAAAGGCCCTTGTCTGAACATATGGGGCATGCCATGCCAAAACCAGCATAAGTGACAAAAACATGAAATTACTAGAATTGATTTACTATTTTCAAAGTTATTAGTATTAAAGTACACTATACAATTTTTATTTTTTATTTAATTATTGACACTACACTGACTTTGCGATGGCAAGCCTCAATTAATGGATCAGCCTCAGTCTCTTGGTTTTATGTTTATAAGCCCATGCCTATTTCTATTCAGAAGAAGCCAGAAAAATAAATGGTAAAATTATACCAGCAAGCTATTTGTACTAAGTTGCTGTCAATATTTTAACTTTCAGAAAAGGCCAAGTACTCCACCAGCCAATGTTACAGCAGATGCACAAATTACAAGTTCTTACGGGCTTCAGCGGGCACCACCACCACCACCAGCACATGGTTATGTATCACAGCACTGCCCTCCACACTTGCAGTACCAACCACATGACATGCCTGCCTTGCATACGCTCCGGGAATATGCACGACCTCATGTTGGCCTACCTCCTGGACATCCCTTACTACGGGACTTCAGAAACCTTGTTGGTCCAGACCCGATTATGCGTATGCAAATGCAGTCTATGTACCTTGGTGCAAATCGTGAGGCACAAATTGATCTTGTAGAACGGGAGTTACGTGAACGCGATATGAGGGAGCGCGATTTCCGTGAAAGAGAGATACGCGAGCTTCAGGAGAGAGAGATTCGCCGACATGAATTAGAACTACGAGAGCGTCGCGAAAGAGAATTCCGTGAAATGAAACCTGGATTTGAAGGCTTCTACGGAAATGCTGCACCAATTTTAGCTTATGCAGCCAGTCGTCCAGGTGAACCGGTGGTGCCTGCTCATCACATACCCGGAGTTCCCCCATACCTTCACATGGCACACCCTCACGAGGGACATCCACCAGGGCGCCCCGGGATGCCTCCAGGCGAAATCGTTTACCCTGGTCAGATGGAGAGATTAACAGCTGAGCGATTACACGGAGAGCAATTGGCAGTGATTGGTGACCAGTTGATCGCTGTCAGTCGCCCAGGCTCTGCACCTCACCATCACAACCATTCGCACTCACACACACATCTACATTTACATCCAGGAGAGCATATGCTTCTTCATGGCAACGAGCCACCAGGTATTCCACCGGGCCCATTGAGTTATAATCCACTGCCACCACCCCCAGCTGCAGCAAGTCATCCTCCGCCGCATTTGATCACCACAGGGCACCGAATTGCTGCTCACCCACACGCCAGGGGTGAAATGCTAGCCCTCCACGAGGAACATCAACGGCAGATGCTGGAAAGGCATCGCTTTCCAAGACATTAAAGCTAACCTTTGATAATTTCAGAATGTACAAAATAAAATATCCATACAGAATTTGTTTACGAAGCAATAAATGATAGGACTGAATATTTGTTATACTTAAAAGTATAACATCCTTTAAAATGAACTATTTAAGATTGGGCAAATATAGGGAAAATGTTTGAGACTGCAGCTTGGCATCAAAGCGATGGATACTTGAATACCAAGATGTCTACTTTGCTAAAATTACAGATAGTAGTAAGAATGACATGTACAGTACATCCCACTTACTTGACTCCAGCAGTGGAATGTGGCATCATAGTAACCAGAATGGACAGTGAAAATACAGTAAATACTCTTTGTATCACTATTGGATATTATTAGGAAAGGAAACATTTGGTTTATTTGGGAAGGGTAAAGCACAATAATAGTCTTATACTATTGTGAAACTATAGACTCAATCGTTTTGTTCCATTAATTATTTTTACATAAATTTGGTGCTTGAAATTGTAATCATTGAGTCTGAACAGACGGATTGATTAATCACATTCAGATGTTAAAAGGGAAAACATATCTGATTGTTATTTCCAGAAAAAGTGATCTAATTGGTTAACTTTATTGTAGTAATTTTTTTTTTTTTTAACCAAATGTTTTATTGCTGTATAAAGCAACCAGGGTATCTATGAGGTAATGCTGGTTCAGGGCCTTTACATTTGTTTTTGTGCCCTGCAATATGATGAATTTCTCATAGTTTATTTGTTTGTTTTTTTTTAATTCCTGGTCCTGGTAGTTTATGTTAATGTAAATAAATAGTTTGTAATTTAGTGAGATATGTTTTTCTATCCAGTTACAAAGAAAGGAGTCTCGGGAAGAAATAGCAAATATACATACATACATTTATTATCTGTCCGTTAGTGGACAATGGTGTACAGTACTTCTCATGATATTAGATTGTATTTCTAATGCATAATATATCATGTCTTAGAATGATGTATTATGTGTGAAGCTTCAGATTCATTAATCATGTATTGTTATCGTTTTTGGCACTAATGCTAGTGGCGCCTCCAGATATTTGCCTATGAGGAGTCCGACCTATACTACAGTGGGGTCCAAACCAACCCTGATCAGGGTCTCAGAATAAGAATTCCTGGTAGGGTTCATGGTGAGAGTTTTTATGGCTTAGTTCATGGCCCAAATTTGTACTTTTAGACCACAATATTAGGGATTGGCAATCGATATAACATTCTGGATAGGTAAATTAACATTTTGGATCCGACGACCTTGTCATAGCTTCGGACAATGGTGACCCAGGCCTGTCTGATGGGGTAATTAATAAATTACAAGATGGGGTAATTAATAAATTACATCAACAGACTGTCGATATATCTGTCTCTTTCTGACAAAAGGAAGCAAGTATTTCTTTAAATGAAACTTAAACTTTCTGATCAAAATATTAGATTTCCATATGTTCCAGTTGACAAGATACATATCATTAAACTACATAGTGTTGAAATTGTCTAACTTCTTTTTTTTTTAAAAGAAATCATAAGTTATAGGTGCACTAATGTATTTTATTTTCTGACAAAAAACCTACATGGTGTTTACTTCATTTTGTCAGAAATTGCATAATAATAAGCATAATTTTGATGATGAATACGATGTCAGCTCCCTAAATTGGTTAAACAAAGTGATGATGAATAACTAATTTAGCCCCACACCCACTAGTGGTTTTTTCAGCATATGAATTAAAATAAACTCGGCATAAACTTGTAGGACGATTCAGGAAGCTCAGGGAAAACTTGTACCTACTCGTAGCAGGTCTGAACTTGTGGCTCTAATTTTGAACATCTTCATCGGGAACTCGTAGAGTACTCCTACCTAACTTGTACACTACTCCGGATACTCCATGGCAGTTTTGTAATCCACGAATTTGATGCGAGCACCCCGAAACGAGTACAAATTAAATACGGGCACACCAAGTTGGTTACAATCACCAGGAACATTTGATCGGAATGCTCGTACCTAACTCATATCTAATTCGGTACAACCTCGTTATGCTGGTAGTAATCTCGTAAAGCTCGTAGTAAACTCGGTGCTTCGCTTGGCATAATTCATACTTAACTCATAACCAACTCCGTAAGATCGTAACTCACTCATAGCTAACATGTAGTAAGCTCGAATAGAGGTCCTTTCCCAAGCGAATTAAATCACAAGTTTTTAAATCAGAGAACCTGTGCGACTCATGGATGAAATCAACCTAGAGGGGTAGAGGGGCTTAGACCACTGTGATTGTGAATCTGCTTCAATAGACTGGTATATTTATCCCAGCCAATATTGTGGTTTTATTCACTTGTTAGGTATTAATGATGAAGAGCTATGTGAATGTTCTGCAACCATACCCCAGCATGTAATGCACAGTATATGATCTGTAGTTTAATTATATAAAATTGAACACTTGTTTATTATTAAAAATCATGTGCTTGCAGCACAAATATATTTGTTATACTGTTATAGTATCTGCCTAAATTTGCAGTTAATGTTTCAATATGCCATCATCGAAAATGCATATTAAATACAGTCTTGATTTGCATAAAAGTATTTCCAGGTATAATTTCGATTTGTTCATTATTTAATAACAATACCGGCTATTTTATAACTGGTGCCTATTGATGTTTTCCAATTATCTTTTACCCTAATACATTACAGTATGATTAGGGATGAATCTGATCTCATTTCTGTCATGCATATTCATTAAAGTTATTAATTTTAAAGAATTGTGGTTTCAAACTTTTATGCTGTACTTTTTTCATATTGGATGTCTGTCAGATCAAATACAAAATTGGAAAGTCTGTAATTATTTTGTCGGGAATGGAGTAGAAGTAAGTGTTAGATAACAAATAAATGATTAAAAACAAGGTTTTGAATCTGAAAATAATAAAAAAAAATTATGTTGAATGAAAAAAGACAGAGTATCTGTGTTTTATGCGTGGGTTTTGGAAAAAAAAAAAGACATGAAAAAAAGTGTAAATTCTGCCTTAAGGGAGTTCCTTAATGGGAATTTCTGCTTTTAACTAATGAGGAAAATATTGCACGGCAAACAAGGACCTTTGGTGGTCACCCTCCGTAACCCCTCACAAACCCTCACCTTCCTATGGCGCAGATTCTTTGGCGCTTTGCATCATTCAATTATAATAGACCCCTTATATTTATGATGTATATACCAGCTATCTTGGCAACCCATCCTCAATTCAAATTCAAAATTCAAGGTTTTTTATACCTTGATTTGCGAACATTCTTATATTTTTAAAGATCGTCAGAGAAGGGCAGAAAAAATTTAGAATAAAAATTTTTTTTTTTTTTGTTATTTAGCAAATAAGTTTTACCAAAAACATTCAGATGGAGGAGAAAATAAAAATACATTTTTTTTTGGTAAGTGTGAACAGTGTATTAATAATGGGATGGTTAAATGTTTTGAATTTATATAATTAAGAAGAAATATAGGCCTGCATATCTTATTTTTAGAGATTAAGGCAGCTGCGGGCGTAAGTAATAAAAATAAAGGAAAAACACTTATTTTCTCTAAAATGTTCATTTTTTCATGGCGGCAAGTGTGCTAATTGGCGAAAAATTGAATTTTTGACGGGTGGGGGGGGGGCGGGTTTGCTAAACAAAGTAAAATATAAAGCCACATCTTGACAGTTTTGATTACAAATGCTAAATTGACTAGTCAGTCTGAGTCACTTTTTATGGATTGGTTTGGCCTAGTACCATCTCTATCTATTTAATTCTAAAATAATTATAAATCAAAAAATCTTTTAAAATGTGTTAGTATAAACATACTGTAAGTGAGCTTGCAAAATCTGCATAAATAGGCTGGATTTCTAAAGGGTGTTCTAATTTTTCACAAAAGGCACTTTAATATTTTTGACACAACATTATATCAATTTTACATTATTTTATGGGGAAAAAATGGAAAGCTATCTCACAAACCAGACACTCATGTCGCTCGATGCATGGTCTCAGCTATTAAGTTAAAGTATGCATAAAATCCTGTATATATTTATCATCATTTAATCATCACCACCACCATCGTCACCACATTTGAACCACAGTTAACTTGGAACGACCATATAAAACAATGTTTCATCCAATGTTTTAAAGCGTATTGGTGTCATCCGACATACTAAATTTTTTCTTCCTTCTTATACGCTTAAAATGTTAGCAAATGCTTTAATTTTTCCTCTTTTCGATTATTGTTGTGTTTGGTCTAATTGTAATGTTCAAAATTCTAACTGTTTACAAGTTCTTATGAATAGATAAGGTAGGATTTTACTTTCTGTTGATATTAAGACTCCTGTTGATTATTTTTTAAGTGCCCTTAGATGGAATAGACTAATTTATTTATTTATTCATTTATTTATTCTTCATTTAGACTGTGCACATTCAGTACTCGAGTACTGTTTTTCAAAGTGGTACAGTTACAAACAAACCATGAAATAGTCTTTAAAATTTACCTTTAACAATACTGCCCATTCTAAAGGCACACGTAGCCAAACCCATAACAACCTGGTTCTTGCAATGTATAATATCGGTCAGGGAAAAAGAACTTTTTTTATATCCATCATCCAAAAGCTGGAATGAACTACCATCACAAATTAAAAATTGATTTTCAAGAGACGTTGACTTTTTCATTACAAAATCATTTCGAATAATATTTTCAAATTTTATTTTATTTTATTCTTTGTTTTATTACCACTGTATATATGTTTCTCGTCACTGTAATAATAATAAAAATAATAATAAAATATTTATAATGTGCTACTTTCAAATAAATGATCAAAAGCACAGAGACTACAACTAGAGAAAGATTTTTAAAAATGAAAATGCGAAGTGGGGATGGTTTCAGTTTTAACTTTAATATATCAATAGAGGGAGACAGTTTGATAGAGAGTGGCAATTCGTTCAACAGCGATGAAGCAGCATAGGCATAGCCAATGTAGATTTCGAATGATCGCTGTAATATGTAAACGTCTCTTAGTGAGAGAGTACACTCGGGCAGCAGAATTTTGAATTTTTTGCAACCGGTTGATAGAAAAAGATGGTAAGCCAACGAATAGAGAATTACAGTACCGTACTCGCGCGAATAAGCGCCCCATTTGAATAAGCGCCCTCTCGAATAACCGCCCCTCCTAACATGAAAATTTCCTTAAGCGCCCCGTTTGAATAAGCGCCCTCATAAGATTTTCTTTTTAGCAAGTCAATAATTCAATCAATCCTGGGACTGTGGTTGTTGGCATGATTTGAGCTGTAGAGTGGAAACACATTCTTCTTCAGTCAATATCAAAATGAGGATATTTTTCTTGGACAGATGAGAGCTCCGATCCTTGGACAGACAGTATATTTCCAACTTTACTCTTTTTACATATTTGTCTATACCTAGTCCTACTCCTCTTTTTTTTCCCGACCTTTAGCACATTCTCATCTAGTTTTCAAGAAAAAATACAATGATCCTGCCATCCTGCTAATCTCAATCGGCCGATGGCCAACAAGCTAACTACTATCCACCACCACTAATTGCATCTGCTATTTTGCTGTTATGTAAATATTCACGCATTCTTGTCATGAGCCATGTTCTCTTGAGGATTATCTTTTCCGCCTAACCACCATTCGTTCTGTCTTTTTCAGAAAAAGAGCCTCTTGAATTTAAGAATTTCCCATAAGAACACCTTGATTTTCATCTATTTCCATAAGCGCCCCCTCAATTTCCACTCTGTTTTCATAAGCGCCCCGTTTAAATAAGCGCCCCGTTTGAATAAGCGCCCCTCAGAAAGTGCAAAAAATATTTTAAGCGCCCGGGCGCTTATTCGCGCGAGTACGGTACATATATATATTTTTTTTATTATTATTATTATTATTATTATGTAGGCGAAATGTGTGTGCGTATTTGTATATATGTACATACGTATTATATATGTGTGTGTGTATGTGCATGTATATATATATATATATATATGTGTGTGTGTGTGTGTGTGTGTGTGCTAACTACTAGCTAACACACTTAGGAAAGACTTCCTCTCCCTCAAATAAGTCCCCACCATCGAACCCTTATTCTGCAACCCACCTGTCCTTGCCCGCCGGCAACCCCCCCACTGAAATCTCTCATCACCTTCTCTAAGCTCCCCACCACGACTCGTGATCATGGTAACACTACTTGTCAAAAAGCTAGATGTCAACTGTGCAAATTCATCAACAGATCACACATTCTCACCCCCTGGCACTACATACAACATTCACCCTCCCGCTGCCAACTGTGATACATCCAATTTTGTATACTTAATATATTGTAATATTTGTTGCCACGGTAATTATGTAGTTGAAACCGGCACCAAATTCAGACTTGGATCAACAATCACAAAAATATACATAGATATATAATTACATAATAGGTCTTATTAGTATTTTTATCATGCATATGCATATGATTGGACTTCTCAAATATTTCACCTTTTCCATTTCTCTTATTTTTACACGTGCTCTATATATATCTGTCTCTTATACACATCTAGATGTGTATAAGAGACAGCTATCTATTTATCCTGTTTAGACCCTAGACTGTACCACCAGATTATTACATTATTTATCTTGTATTTAACACCCTAAGATTGGGCTACTTGATACCTAATTTCGCTTATTTCACTCTATTTTGTAACTTCGTATTTATTTTTTATTTATAACTAACTATACAGTTCAATTTTTTTCAGTGTATTTCATTCATTTTGTATGGGCCACTATGTTTGGCTCTCTACTTTCATTATTTACTCTCATAGACATCAACAGTGCCATGTATAAACTATTTGTTATTTTAGATATACACCCTTTATTATTATGTTAATGTGACAAGATGATCTGTCTAAGCTATTTGATAGTCTTCACTTACACGCTGAAGAATGTTGTAGGAACAACCGAAATATACGTGAAACTTATAAATAAATATTTTTGTGTTACTTTACCTTCAATGTCTGTATTTTCATTTACCATCGTCTCCATATTTGGCCACTGCTGCATTGAATTTGGTCACTGCTGCATTGAATTTGGTCACTGCTGTATTGAATTTGGTCACTCCTGCATTGAATTTGGTCACTGCTGCATTGTAATGCCCACTGAAGGCATTCCTGGCGTTTCATAGCTTTGGCCATGGTCAGTGGTGGCGTCATTTAAAAACAGTTGGTTGTTTTCTATGGGGTGCCATACGTAGCAAAAGTCTATGTTAAAATGAAAATGTAATTCGAAAATTCAATGTCTAATTTATCAAAACGTAGGCGTAAATTTCTCAAAATGTAGATCTGGTTTCCCAAAATGAAGTTCTAATTTTTCAAAACGTAGTTCAAATTTTTAAAAATGTAGTTCTAATTTCTTTAAAATGTAATTCAAATTCAAAATGTAGGTCTGACTTGATCAAACGCCCTCTCCAAATTCTATTCCAAAACGTAAATCAAAAACCAGCCTGGTTTGAAATGTATTTGACAACAACACTAGAAACGGACTTTTGCTGCGTATGGCACACTAGTGCGAAATGTAAATCAAAACTAATCAGCCAAGCATGACGTGGGCCTGTTCCATTAATGATGGGGGAATCATTTTTCGCTGCAGTCCAATGCCGTGAACAACGCTTCCCAGTGCGTCTGCTAATTTTTAATGGT
>NW_022710960.1:143103-144074 GCF_011630105.1 Anneissia japonica
GGGTACCGCGATCACGAGCCCTATGCTTGGCATTATAGGTTAGGCTTATGTGGGCTGGGATTTACAACAAGGTCTTGGACTAGGCCTCTATACTATAGTAGGAGGCCTGGTCCTAGTCTAGGCCTATAATATAGTAAAATTATGTATAAGTAGTCATATGATTACAGGTTTACATTGTACCAAGATCGATATTAACGATCGCATTTATTTTTCATTGAAAATAAAAGTAAGCTTTAAATGATTTAACTTAAGGATTTAAAAATATTCCAAACCTGTACGCTTTAAAAAAAATAAAATAAAAAATAAATAAATGAAGTTAACTTATAACACAAACAACGTGATAGGATATAAAATTTGAGAGAAGTTTTGGTATACTGTACTGTATTCTGAAGTGCCATTCGTTTTGGTGTTGCTACAATCAGGAGTTACAATCGATCCAACAAATATAAAGTACTATATATTTCTTTACATTCCAAAAAGGAGGATTTTGGATGCTATTTAAATTTGCTGGAGATTGAAAAATTAACTGTTAACTCCGTTGTTAGAGAACATAGAGTGGTACATGACTTTTCGGACTGGTATAGTCCTTCAGTAGGTCCTACGTACTCTAGGTGTAAATAAATACAGAGAATAGGCCAATTTTAGTGAGAACTAAACATGTTTTAATAACGTACGGCCTATACAATGTAAAGCAGATTGATCACAAAATCAGAAGCATGATTTCAAACATCAGAACCCAGCTTTTATTGTTTAAAACTGTCGGGGCCCCATTGAATGAAACTACGGTATTATAGATTATATTATATACTTTAAAAAATTTTTTTTTTCTTTTTCAATGAAAAATAAATGCGATCGTTAATATTGACCTTGGTACAATGTAAACCTGTAATCATATGACTACTTATACAGAATTTTACTATATTATAGGCCTAGACTAGGACCAGGCCTCCTACTATAGTATAGAGGCCTAG
>NW_022710960.1:144105-145976 GCF_011630105.1 Anneissia japonica
CTAGCCTATAATGCCTAGCATAGGGCTTGTTTTCGCGGTACCCTGACCATTAAAAATTAGCAGACCCACTGGTAAGTGTTAACGGCATTGGACTGCAGCGAAAAATGATTCCCCCATCATTAATGGAACATGCCCATGTCACGCTTGGCTGACTAGTTTTGAGTTACATTTCGCATGTCTTGTGTTGTTGTAAAATGTATTTCAAAACAGTCATGCTTGGCTGGTTTGACATGGACTTTTGCTGCTTATGGCACAGACACACAAAATGTAAATCAAAACTAGTCAGCCAAGCATGACGTGGGCCTGTTCCATTAATGATGGGGGAATAATTTTTCGCTGCAGTCCAATGCCGTGAACAACGCTTCCCAGTGCGTCTGCTAATTTTTAATGGTCAGGGTACCACGATCACAAGTTCAGGCCCGTTGGCAAAGGGTGGGGGGGGAGGGGGTGCAGAGGGTGCGGACGCACCCCCCCCCAATTCCAAAAGGTACACTTTTTGAAACCTATGATTTCACAAAATCGTTCCTAATTATCACAAAATGTTATAGCTTTGCCTTGCATTATATATTTGCCAGCGTATCTAACCGTTGATTTTTAACAATGTGGCATGAAACTTGTTAGAAATTGATCGTCTCCGGTGATTGCAGATTGATCTACATAATATGAAGAATGTTATCTATAGGCATGCAGATGTACAGGACAAAATAACATTACTTTTTCTGGTCCCAAAAACACCCAAATTAATGAAAATTTAAATGAAATATTCATGAATTATGTGTTTGAGAAATCTATTATGTAAGACCCTCAAAATGCTACTTTGACGCTTTTCTCACAAACCCCATCAAAGCCTCTGCCCCTGGACCACCCAATTTCAAACTTTTAAAAACCTATTATTTCACTAAAATCGTTCCCAATTATCGCGAAATGCTATAGAATGCATTACATTTTTTTGCCCGTTGATTTTTAATAATGTGCTGAAATCTGTTGGAAATTATCAGCTCCAGTGATTGCAGATTGATATCGATCTTGGTACAATGTAAACCTGTAATCATATGACTACTTATACAGAATTTTACTATATTATAGGTCTAGACTAGGACCAGCCCTCCTACTATAGTATAGAGGCCTAGTCCAAGACCTTGTTGCAAATCCCAGCCCACATAAGCCTAACCTATAATGCCAAGCATAGGGCTCGTGATCGCGGTACCCTGACCATTAAAAATTAGCAGACGCAACTGGGAAGCGTTAACGGCTGTCTCTTATACACATCTAGATGTGTATAAGAGACAGGCTTTAACCAACATTGCCCATAACTAAAATGAACAAGTCTAGTGCCATACGCAGCAAAAGTCCGTTTCTAGTGTTGTTGTCAAATGCATTTCATAACCAGGCTGGTTTTTGATTTACGTTTTGGAATAGAATTTGGAGAGGGCGTTTGATCAAGTCAGACTTACGTTTTGAATTTAAATTACATTTTAAAGAAATTAGAACTACATTTTTAAAAATTTGAACTACGTTTTGAAAAATTAGAACTTCATTTTGGGAAACTAGATCTAAATTTTGAGAAATTTACGCCTACGTTTTGATAAATTATACATTGAATTTTGCAATTACATTTTGATTTTAACATGGACTTTTGCTGCGTATAACAAAGATACTAGAAATACAAGATAGAGTTCTCCACACAAAAGAAGTGTTCCACCGTGTTCCACCGAAATGCATGGTGGGAATACGAAAAATGGGACGCCCCCTACAGCTGGATCTTAAAAAACTTGTGCCAAACTTTCGTTACCAAGTCGTCGCGTATTTTATTATCAATTCTCAACAAAGATACTAGATATAAAAACAAACTGGAATAGACACCCAGACAG
>NW_022710960.1:146023-222042 GCF_011630105.1 Anneissia japonica
CTCCTTGGTGGCGGTAGAAATCGTTGCTATTATCCAAATAATACACAAAACAATTAAAGCATAATCATGAATCAGTAAAGAATAAAACAACAATACAGCGCCGAATCGCATGGCCGGACGCACTCTTATTTAGTGAAAAAGTTTTCCTCCATTAGTCGAAAAGGAAGGGCGCCTTTTGCGTCTGGATATACTTAGCAACAGAAGGGCGCCCTGTACGTTGGGCACGAAGTATAGGAAACTTGCATGGTTAAAAAGAAGGGCGCCGCCTACGTTGGGCACGACTTCCGCCTTATTTTTACAATGCGAGAACTCTATCTTGTATTTCTAGTATCTTTGCTTGTATTTCTAGTATCTTTGGCTTAGCTTATGTTTTGTGCTTGTGGTGTGACGAATGATTTACATACAACGGTTCATTTATTTTATGCTAATTACTCTGCAAATAATTAAAGAAAATGTGCTGTCAAATTAAACTGTAGTCGTATAATTTATTATGGAGGTGAGTTTTACGCTGTTTGTTATTTATATAAGAAGGATGTGCCCTGGAAAACTAGGCCTAGCTGGGCCTAGCCTAGCTAGGCCCTATAGTCACGTCCTCTTCCTCTAGCTAGGCCTAGCCTAGGCGGGCCAAGCTAGGCCTAGGCCTCTCTCTAGTGCTGCTGATGCCGGCGCTAATGAACTTTCGCACCTAACTTTTAATTCTTAATTTTTTTACCTTAACGTTCTTTTCACAGTCACATATAATTAACAAACATGTTCACATGATTTAACCACTCACCTTTTTCAACAAATAAGCCCACAAATAAGTACAGGGAATCTGTGTTCGCTAGCACGACGAGCGGCTGCCATTTTGCAATCAGTAAGAAATTCCCAGAATGTATGAGTTTGCAGCGTGAAGTTTTTTGATTAAACGTTTATGAAAACTTATCTATTTGCCGTATTGTATGTCATTCTTTATTAGTTCCTATGCATGTAATGCAATAGGAACTATTGTAATCACTTTTCACATTTCCTTTGTATTTTATTGTGTGTATAGTATGTGTGTGTAGACATTTATGCAAATGTGCATGCGTCAAAGAAAAGTTTTCCGACATTTCCGACAAAAAAAATGATGCGGCATCAATATTTCCCAAATTTTTGACGTGGGCGGGAGTGATAATCTATATATTTTTCTATTTGCCATTATTGAAGAAGAAGAAGAAGAATGTTGATATATTAATATACTGCCAAATTAGTGGATTTTTATCATATTTTTCGTAATATTATTAAAGCTTACAGTATTTGATGCTTTATGTTTCGTTATTATGTCTAGGTTATACTTTCTTAAATGATTGATTGATTGATTTGAAGCAGGAAGTATATAAACGCCACAAAAAATCACATTATTGATGCCCTGTCCGGCACTCAACACTGACAGGCTGCCGACCGGCACTGTTTTTTCAATGATTCTGTGTACTGTATTACTAAGTTTAGAAACATTAAACAAGCAATAATACTGTTGTATAACACACAACAGAAGTTAACAATATCATAATCAATGTCTAAATTAAGCTTAATGTAAAATAAGTAATACACAAGAAAACAACACGTCGTATAGGCCATGGTCACAGACCCTATATTATAAGGGTCTGTATATAGGTGAACAACTCCGTTCCTGAACCATTGCACATGTTCGTACAGAGGACAAAACCAGTCGGCTATTTCCAGCATTTGGCATTCTTTCCTTCTCTCCGATAACATTCCTAAATTGCCAGGTAAAAAGACTTTGTCTCCGATAACATTCTTGAATTGGCGGCGTACAAAACTTTGTGTCTTTATTCTCCCAAAAGTATCATTGGACTCTTATTGTGGAAACGTTTCTCACTGAATTAATTGTTACTAGGCAACTTAGTACTGGCAGCTTGATACATGAATTTACATGTATTTTTATTCATGCCTAGATTAAACAAATTATTTCCAAGTAGAATGTTTTGCATTCGTTTACACCTAATTAATGATAACTCTGATGAAATCACTTTATTTTAGTTATTATTAATTACCACTATTTGATATATAGGTCACTTATATCATTGTGTTTGTATATGTGGTATTAAATTATTTAAATACGGTAACCAATCAATCACTTTTTTTCTGGCACATATTCGTCTTGTAATAGGTACGCTTGTTATCATACTATACTTAATGTAGGATTACACCGACTCGGACAGCGTTTCCGACCTTTGGTCGACCGAAGAGGCTCGGTCGCATATCAATATCCTGGAACTTTGGGCGGTTCAGTGCTCACTCGAAGCTCACCTGCCGCTTGTTACGGGTCGTCATGTACTTGTCCAGTCAGACAGTACGACAGTCGTGTCATACATCAACCGCCAGGGGGGAACTCATACTCCAACGCTTTGTTGCCACACGTGGAAGCTCCTGTTATGGTGCATCGACTACGAGATCATTCTCTCGTCAGCTCATTTGGCAGGTCACTTGAATGTTGTAGCCGACGCTCTCTCACACCAGTCTCTTCCTTTGTTGCGACCGACGGAATGGCACCACAAACCCACCATTGCCAGTCAGATATTCGATCACTTCAGGCGGCCTCATCTGGACCTTTCTGCCTCGAAAATTAATGCTCAACTACCAGTGTATTGCGCTCGGTTTCGGGATCTTCTAGCCTGGGCGATAGATGCTCTATTGATTTTATGAGACGGCCTGTGGGCGTACGCATTTCCCCCGATCTCTCTGATCCCAAAGGTTCTCAGTCGCATTTAATGGCATCCGTGTTGTGTCCTGTTGGTGGCGCCTTGGTCGCCCCGCCAGTGGGGGTTTCCACTGCTGCTAAGTCTCCTGTATGACAATCCTCTGCGTCTCCCAATTCGGCTGGATCTTTTGACGCAGGGTCGAAGCAGTTTAGCGTTTTAGTGTTGTTTACATTTTAGTTGTTTTTTCCTCCTAGGGCCTAGACCTACACCAATCTACGAAAATATCACCACCACTTTTTTAACAATTAGTTTTTTTCTTTTTTTATTATATATTTTGTTTTTCTTTGGGATGCATCGTGTTACGTAACAGACCAAAGTTAGCGATGGTGATCAAAAGCTGTTACTGTATCTTAACAAGTTCTAATTTAATGGCCCTATGCTAGAACACTGCTGCTCCATTGGCAGCCTAATTGGTTTAGCCTAGAACTTGTACTCTGTTGTGACTCCTTTTATATTTACTTTGTCTATGGTGCATTCGGAGCATGTTCCTAGCAACAAAATATTAATTGAGATGTAAAACCCGCAGGTTAGGGTGAAGTAGTACTCCAACCTAAACTTAACTGAACTTGTTAATGTTAGAGGCTAAGGTGGAATGAAGTGCATTAGTGCTGCCTACCTTGGTTTAAAAAAGATGTTTTATTTATTTTGTTACACCCCCATTCAGTATAAAGCTAGATACTGTATTTTGCGACCTTTATTGTACCCTAGTCTATGATCAAAAAGCAACCAAGCGCAAAGATTAAAATATTAACAAAGGGTTGCCTGCTTGCTAGACATTCCATAGTTTTGTTGTAGTCATATACCATATTGGTCCTTCTCAACCACTTTGAGGATCTTTTGTCAAAGCGTATGATTAATGAGAAAGATCATACGCCCAATTTTCCGAAAATGCCTTGACGTAGGCCTAGGGCACGGTCCTACTAAACACCACACCTAAACAAACAGAACCACACAAGGCCACACGGTTGTTGAAACGTTTCAAATATTACCAATGAGGCATGCCGTTACTATCCCATTTACCAGCAAACCTTTTAAAAGGGCATTCAGGCGGGTGGGTGAACCAGGTTTTGCCAGAATCTTATCTCAATAATCCAATTAATCATCAAAGAAGAATACCTCTATTTAAGAGTCGTTATCAGAGCAGGCATTGCTGTTTCTCAATAGCCTGGTTCACGTCGAACTTTATCTAGATATACCCGTCTTGAAACATGATACGATAATCCCCTAATTGCGTTCAATGCCAAGTTAGAGCCAGATAAACAGCCAGCCAGTTTCAGGCCGTCAACGTCACACGGTCGAAAGGCTTGTTTAATAAAACATCTACTTTATTTTACGAACCTAGTACCAAGTGGTATTCGTTCAAAAAAATTGTAAACTACTGTAAAGAAGGGGTGAGTTTCCACTACTTAACCTAGCCGACCAGTATGAACCAACGACCAGTGCAGCAGCGTGTTCTATCGCAATCTAAGTGGTAGATTCTCTAGGCCCTGGCCCTAGCTACATTTACCTTCGATAAAAAACGAATTATTTTAATCGCTAGCTACAGTAGCATTCTTCCATTTAACAAAATATTGTTTTAATTTTCATTAAAACGTATGTATACTTTATGGACCTTTCTGTCCTGTTTTGTAGTTTTTAGATCGCTCAATTGTGTTGTTTACATGCACTTCGCGAAAATCTAGCTTCGCGGAAATAAAAAAGATTAAATTGTCAATAAATAAATACAACAAATCTGATTTTATTATTAAGAAAAATATACATTATCACTTTGAAAAACGTACGCAATGAGCTAAGCTGCTCTGCTCCCTGGCTATAAATCTATAAGGTACCATTCCAATTTAGGCTCTATTACAGAAACACTATCAAAATTCAGAGACGGACAAATATTTACTTTCGCCATAATATATACAGTAAACCTACTACTTCCGGATCACCTTTTCTTCAGTTCATCTAATAAGCTTGAAAATATCAATGTAAAGACGTTTGAGTAACAAAATTCATTGATTGTTTTTAATAAAGTGTCAATTTGATTTATGTTGCTCTGAAACATAAGGCCAATCTGAATAAAATGACCATTGTCCTTTAAAGTCCAATTGATGATGTTGCAGGTGTTCATTATCCGAATATCCGAATTATTAGTAGGCCTATCATAACATTATTTTAATCGACTTGAACATGCTGTGTATAATCTGTCTCTTATACACATCTGACTTTTTAACGTTATTACTTGGTCGATGATACAAAGGGCAAAGGTCATTGGAATATCGACTATTCGTAAAACAGACGTTTGCTGGGTGTTTACCCAAAATATTACAAATAATTTCTGAAAACCAGACTAATGAGACTACTTCGATGCTGTTGTTAGCATTGTTGAAGTACGTTGTTGCCAGCCAGAAGATGAAAATGGTGGTACAATACAACAGAGCTGGCTTAGATGCCTACGTTACGTAATCGTGTCCTTGTAATCCGAGCCGACTTTACCATTAAGCAAGTTAATTTACCGTTATTCTAGTAAAGTTAAGTCACTTAACTTAAGTGACTTAATTCCTTTAACTAGCTATAATTGAGTGGTTCACGTCGAACTTTTAACTAGTTAAGTGGATGTATATCTAGATAAAAGTTCGACGTGAACCAAGCTAATAAATTACCAGTATGGTATTTAAAAACCAGGCTGGAAAATTTTAAAAACCTGTTGTTCAAAAAAATTTAGCATTTTTATTACCTTAGCTATAATTTCAGATAAAAATCATAATAGATATGCTTTTGAATTTTAGAAATCAATGACTTATGTTAGAAGTTACAACATGGTTTTTGATTTAATTGTGCTAGTCTTCTTATGAACTATTCACAACTAATGAGCTTCACTGTTAATCTTGTTACAAAATTCCCTGAAGCAGTAATTAATAGAGATAAGAAGAGATCGGCAAAACCTGGTTCAAAAATTGAAAATTTGGTAAATGGTGAAGTTTCCTCATGAAAAAATAAATAAATTGTAAGAAAATACAGTAAAGGGGAACAAATTAAAAAATGTAATTAAAGAAAGAAAGAAAGAGACGGAGGAAAATAACAAAAAGATAGTCCGGTACTTGTTCTGGTTGTCACTGTTTGCAGTGGCAGATACTATATTAATTAATATTATTAATATTATGCACTACCCACTACTGTATACTGTATTATTAGTATAGTTTTACAATGTTTTATTGACACTGTTTGCAGACTTTTAATAATAATCTTGTCGTTACCGTACACTTGAGTTGGCCCATTGATATTTATTTGAAATGATTTCTAAGACCAGCAGTAATAAAATACTAGCAAGCACTCTAATATTGATTTATTCATCATTACACTAGCTTTGCTAGCAGCCTATGCCGGCTTCATCATGCGCAGTGAAATGAATTGTAAATTATAGTATGAAAAGCTACGCTATTGTCTATGAACAATCAGTCTGAAGCTACATTTACACTGGACAGGATAACGACACGATAAAATTGTGTTCAGTGTTAAAGAATATGAACGACGCAATGATATGTCGCTGTTGTATCGTTATCTTGTCCAGTAATGTAGCTTAAGTCATGAATTTGGAACACTGAATGGAGTATTGTATAGGTACTACACACCTTTAAAAAATAATTTAGAAAGGCCAACAGATTTTCAGGCCGAAGGAAGATGAGATTGCACTCTAAAAGTATTTCATATTTATTATTGGGCAGCGTTCCAAGCTAAGGTCCTCTTTGGTGTCAAATTTTAAAATTTGTACAAATTTAAGAAACATAGTGTAATGTTGAAGCTGAAAGATTGAAGTTAATGATTTTTTTAATTATAAAAGACAGAAGTGGTATTGTTTTAATTAATGCCCATCTCATTAATCACTAAAAGATATTTAAACCTGATTAATTAATTAATTATGCAAATTACAGTACGTGCTGTGACAAATTGACATATTTTTTTAATTTTAACGTATACAGAAACAACATTTAATGAAGATATTTCATAAAGTTGTAATTTATTTTAGGGCCTAACTAGAGATAGGCATTCAAAATTAATTATTGCTCATTCTCGTTAAATATCTTAGGTAATGAAGGTGACGTACTTTCAAACTTCCTATACTTTGGCAACCCAAAGCATACATTGTCGTACCACAATGCTGTTGATGTTATGTGTAGATTACAATAGGCCTACTTAACTTGCCACAAGCCCGATAAAATCATAATGATTGTTTTCTGACTTATTGATTTGTTTGTGTGTTTATGTAAAGCTATGTTCCTGCCTAATTTTAACATTTACTTATCAAACCTTTGAGAGATTGGCGACAGCGCAACCATGAAAGTAGATTGTAAGTTTCGGGTTGACAATGAATTTCTGAATTGACTTTTATTGATTTGTTTATGCTGAGACAACTACACACGGAGATTGGAAACGCGACTGGATTCTATTGTTCTCTAGTTTGTGAGCTCATGCAGTGCATTGATATGTAAATAAAAAATAAGGTTGTTGGAACCGCAAGCGAGCATCTTCCACACACAAGTGGATATATTCGTGGCGATATTTGACGTATTATATTTGTTAAAAAATGTTTAAACTTTTACTTTGGCAATTCTTTTGAAAGGTTAGATACATAAACACATATATTGCAGTTTAAATGTTTGAAATGTATGGTATGCGTACAACAGGCAGGTAATTCAGCCACCACTACCCTCAGCCGTTCAGGGTTAGGCCTAACCAGGTCCCGACACGCGATAAAATGCCGGATTTGAAGAAACATACTAAAGTTTGAATACTATTTATACATATTTATAAGCACATGTGTTCTAGAATTATTTACTACAACAGAAGAGGTATTTATTGGTGTAGAGAAGTAAATCATGTTCAGGAATTAAAACAATATGTATTTTTAATTTAATTTACATATTTTCGTATTTCTGACCGTTTAGCAATATTATATGTTGCAAACTTCAGCATTTAAACACTTATATCTCTAATATTCATGAACCATCTAATAGCCATTGGCATGTGATATTCCAAAAGATTAGCTAAACCTGTGTCTAGAGACATTAAACATCTTTATGGATTACTTGATTATAAATATGAAATACTGCCTTAAATTATGCCCTTGTTTAGGCCTATGTGTGACCTAGCCAGTATAGGCCTGGTGGCGTGGCCACCAGGCGAACACGTTCGGCAACGATGTGTGGATCCTAGGCTATATTTCAAGCTAGGCCTACACTTCTAATTATTCTAATTATAAAAATTAGTGCTGTAAGAGAAACAAATGGAATTTGTTTTGTCTTTTTATGATATAGATTGCAGTAGGCCTACATCTCCATTCCTATTACAAATCATGTATTTTTACATTAAATTTGTCAGCACATACAACAATAATATGTTGATGATTATCTTGCACCTATACTATATAGGCCTGTAATTTGTCCATGATGTGATGTCGTCATGACCATATTTACTATTTAGGATATTTCACAATTGAATTGTCAAATAAAATTTGATAGACATTTTTTTAAAAAGGATGATTGCTGTATTTTTTGTTCAAATCTCAGTAAATGCTTGCAAATAGTAAAACATTTACGAGGCTGTTTGTTATAGTACATCTCCTAAGGTGCCTCTTTGTATGTTTGCCAAGGTTATTTTTTAATGTATTCATACTCTCACTGATAACAACTAATCTATAATTTTACATTGATATGAAAATAAAATGCTGATTGAATATACTGTAATATTAAGTATTTTTGCTTCATAATAATGTTCTTTTTCAGAATATTTTGGGCTTAAAATATGATGTTTTGTAGCTAAATATTTCTTACTTATATTATGAATGTACCTAGGCCTACCTAAAAGTTATTTTTATTGATTTTACAGGTAATGATGATGCTGATAATTATTGGTTAAAGCTTAAAGCTTGGCTCTATGATAAACTTGAATATGAAGATTATAATAATTGGTTATGTTTGATATATTAGCAATTGCGAATGAATGGTGATATGATTGAAACTATTGTAGGCCTACTTGGTAGCATTGGTTTTGAAAATATAGAGAGAATGAGGACATCACACTCATTTAGTTTTATAGGAAAAGGTTTTTTCCCACAAAGACACCATTGCAGTTGACAAAGAATTCAATCTTTTTGTTACTGTTCATAACAAGCGCTTATCAGAAAATCATCCCATATTTTGAAGAACAAAAATAATTTGCATCTGCTTGAGGTTTGAAGTTAATGATGATCTACAGTACTTAAAATTTAATTGAATTTCTTAAGTTGTTTTTACTGTATTTGTTTTTGGGTAGACAATATATCTTATATATATATAAACAAACTAAAATAATCAAATCAAAGATATAGTTTAACTATTATCTTTGATTAGTATATTTTGGTATATTTAAAAGGGACTTCAGTAGTTTGGTCTGATATAACAGACGGGTCTTTCAACCAACTACTATTCCCACTGTTTTCTGCATGTACAGTAAATGAAACCGTATCAAAATTAAAAAGATTGGTTTGTCAAACTTGTTTATACCTGATTTTTTTTATCATTCCTTAGATAAGATGCAAACCATCATTACAGGCTGCAACCAAGTGCATCAGTAATGTCACATGTAAACATATTTCACAATTCACATAAGCTGAGGCAACTAAACTGTATAATTTTCAGATGAGAGTAATAAATGCCATCATGATTCTATATTTTGATTTTCTTCATTCATCAACTCAACATTTTTATAAATTAATGTTCACACTAGTGCTTTTTTCATGTCTCTCAACTGAATTCTGAGTGAGTAGGTATGACACCATCAACTATATTACAGGGCGCAGAATTAATGCAAGTGAATTATAAAATTGGTCACTGGTATTTCAACCGCCTTCCATCCCCCCTCCCCTTCTTAAAAAAATCCCCAAAAAACATACAGCTCGAATTTTAACTATCGTTGGGCCTAAATCAATACCATATACTACTATGTACTACTGTATGCTATGTTCAGCACCATAAGTTTTGTTTTTCTTCGTTGTTTTTAGCTCTAAAATTAAACATAGTGATTGATTATTTTATAGAATGATCCATATACATATTAAACTTGTATTCATGGAAGTTGTGTTTAAGTAAAATATACGTATTTAAGAAGGTAAAAAAGGTCCAAAATGAATTTGTGTAGGGCATACAATGGAATCAGGTAGGCTAGCCCCTCATACTTGGCTGCTTAGTTAGGCCTGCTGTAGACGACAGGTTGATATTTTTCTTTTGTGATTTTTTTTCTGAGTTGGCCTACAACCTAGGACTACCTATATTTCAGCAAAGCTAACTTGGCGACCCACCTTTTGTTCCACTAATTTTTTTAATGAAAATTTTCTCTATGGAAACAGTTTAGGGTCAGTGACTATATTATCAGACAAAGAAGGAAGATCTTTATCAAAGTATGTAATTATATTTTGACCAGTTTAGAGCTTGATTTCTTTTTAATCAATCTATTTGTTTGACATTAATATTGTACTCGAGTCCTTATATTACTGTAAAAAAAAAAAATGTTACCAGCAAAGTAAAAAAGGAGCAACCAATAGCTAGAGGTGTAAAATCATAGAAGAAAAAAAAAAACATTATCAACTTAATTGCAGTGTAATGTCCAGAGACTACAAAATATTTTGGTGACTTTAATTGGGTCCAACCTACAGTTTGAACAAGGATTTTAACACTCGTGATTTGATTCGATGACTGAGTTACAAAGTGTACCGAGGCCGTGGCATGATGCCCTATAAAGCTATAATTATTATTGCCCACTTGCCTGTGTGTCGGACATCGAATAAAAGTCAAAAGCTAATGTTAATATCACAAAAATGCGAGACAAACATTTAATTAACACAAACAAGATTAGAGTATAAATATATATTATACATACTGTACAGCATACTGTATGTCTGGCTACAAAATATTTTGGTGACCCTATTTCGGGTTGTGACACATAGTTTGAATTACCAAGGCTGTAGAATAAATGAGTTATCGAGAACAAATATTAAATGATATTTATTCATTATGAAAAATCATTCTTTGATCATTTGAGAATTATTGATGAAGTTTTGTATTGGTAAAAATTAAAGTATCTCAATTGTATGGATATTGTTTCTAATTGCCCAAAAACCAACAACGTAAGCATACGTGTTGGTCAACGTGTGTTTATAGGACTAGCACATATTTTCTGCTCTTTCCTATCTACCGTATTAATCCTCAAATAAGAGCCGCGGCGCTTATAAAAATTTTTGTAAGCTTCAGTGCATCGCTTATTCGAGAGCAGGGCTTAAAAAAAAATATTGGCATGGTGCTTTCCATGCTACCTTTTTCACGTATTCCCATATCGGTAGGCTTATTGTAGGTCCTACGTTATCGTAAATACTGTAAACGTTTATAACGAAATACTTGTGTCTTTATTGTGTTATTTATTTATTTTAACACTGTATACATTGTATTTAAAACCATGTTTCTCAGAGTGTTTTATTACATACAGGGGTAATATCTTGATTAAACGCTTCAGCGCTTATTTGAGAGCAGCGCTTATTCAAGCATTTACGGTAATTAGCGAGTTCTTAAGTTTAATATGCAATTCATAAAGGTTCATTACACCATATCAGTCCAAGCAACCTTGCCAACAGTATGATAGACATGAAATTCAGTTACTATAATATTTTCTGGTCAGACATTGTTGGATCTGACCATGGTCAGATACAAATATCGCATATGTTTGCCTAGCTTCAGTCACATGATTTGCATACTCTATGAGTGTGCTATGACATCTGTGATTATGTGATATGACATCATACCCATGTGTGTAATGACACCATCATACCCATATATATTTGAGTTTTTAAAATGTTGATGTGTAATACACCATGATACCTTTTTCACGTATTCCCATACCATGTTTCTCAGAGTGTTTTATTACATACAGGGTAATATCTTGATTAAACGCTTCAGCGCTTATTTGAGAGCAGCGCTTATTCAAGCATTTACGGTAATTAGCGAGTTCTTAAGTTTAATATGCAATTCATAAAGGTTCATTACACCATATCAGTCCAAGCAACCTTGCCAACAGTATGATAGACATGAAATTCAGTTACTATAATATTTTCTGGTCAGACATTGTTGGATCTGACCATGGTCAGATACAAATATCGCATATGTTTGCCTAGCTTCAGTCACATGATTTGCATACTCTATGAGTGTGCTATGACATCTGTGATTATGTGATATGACATCATACCCATGTGTGTAATGACACCATCATACCCATATATATTTGAGTTTTTAAAATGTTGATGTGTACTTTAATTTTGTTTTAATTATTTTTTTTTTTATAACCTTTAATGATAATTATCGTTGGCCTTGCTTAACAGCCTCTATGTTTTATATTGAAACAAATAGCAAAATAATATTCATTAAATTCTGAATAAACTACAGTATATATCTTTTTTTTCCAGAATAAAAAAATACTTATTTTGATACTCTGCTATGGATTTCTGATGCTGTGTGTCTGGATGTTTTACACACAGCGATTTGTCAACTCACAGTGGAAGATTCGTTCAGATATTGGAAGCAGTAACATAACCAACCAGATACTCAAACAAATTCACCACCCTCTAGACCCAGTGAAGGACACAGAGACATTTATATACACAAACAAAACTCTCAAAATTACGAGCAACAGCACGAAAAAAGTTGTGCAACCAACTGTAAAACCAGTTCCAAAAATTTCAATTAGACAATACTACAGTTCTTTAGCTAATTCAACGGTATGTTTAATCTGTTCATTCAATTTAAATGTATTTGTCCTTAGTACAGTAACATTTGCAACATCATTCATATTCACATCATATTGCTGATGATTGTGGCTTTATGTTTGTTTTATTGGTTTTTCAACACACAACATAAAAAGTACAATGAATTCAAACTAAAATACAAAAGTAGAAGCAAAAAACAATCATATATACTGTAAATTAGATATAAAATATATAAGTGTGTGGAGGGAGACCAAAATAAGTTTATACAAACTGAACTGTGTTGTTTGTAAGTTATTTATACATTATATAAAAATTAATGATATAATTTCTGAATACTGGTTTTCTCTTCCATATGTTATAGACACTGGATTACAATTGTAGTCAGTGCGCCCTCGTCTCCAGTTCAGGACAGCTTCTTGGACGAGGCTTAGGAAGCGTAATTGATGCCAATGAGTGTGTCATCCGAATGAACAATGCACCCTCACAAGGATTTCACAAGGACGTGGGGAATCGTACAACTATTCGTCTGGGATCCTTCAATTCTGTTAAAGCATATACTCTACAACCTCATTTGTTCAGTGGAGAAGCCTCCCCTGACGTTGTAATACTTTGGGGCTTGCATCAGCCAAAACATGTTAATATTTTAAAAGCTGCTCAGGCATTACCAAAATTGTATAAAAACACACAGTTTTATGCTGAAACGCTGGCAGGAGAAGACTATGCAGGGAAGGTTTTTGAAGTAGAAACCGGCATAAAAAGGTATCATCCAGCAATTTCAGCATGATTTAGAATCTAGTTGGCCTTGCCTTGAGCAATGCAGTATTAAACAAAGTAAAACAAATTTATTTATGTCAGTTGTAATTTATAATTTTACCAGATCAGTGCCCTCAAAGCTTTTCACAAACGTTCAGCAAACTGTGGTTTCAAGGTGGCAAACACAGACATGCATATCCTTGTAGACAGTGGCAGAATCTTCAAAAAGGTGAATGCGGCAACTGAACGGAAGAAGAAGAAGCCATTCTAAAAGTGTGCAGAACACTGCTTTACACTCTGTTTGATAGGTCCACATCCGATATTTATTCATTGTATTTCATTCAGATGTTGTCATCATCACATAATAGCATTAAAAAAAATATCAAACATACTGTACCTTGTTCCGACGTAGTTTTAAACTTCAAAATGTTTTCCAATTGTCTTAAACTGTTTTCCTTGTTCAGAGCTGAAAAATGTCAGATCCATGAAAAATGAAACTGTAACACAACTAATTTTATGGTAATATCTTTTCGGACAATAATGATATTTCATAAATGTTGGAATAGCTTTATTGTCTGGTTTTTACATCCTGATTAAGTCAAGCATTGATAGAGCTTGGATTTAGTTTACCTCAATCTCATTGGTTTAAATTTATTGCGCTATTCGATATTTCATTAACATTTATTGGTTATATGTTGACAGGCTCTACTCCAAGACGTGGTTATCAACTGGCTGGTTTACAATGCTTATGGCATTGGATATTTGCGAGAAAATTAATCTCTATGGTTTCATACCAGAAGATCACTGCAAGTAAGACTTTTTTTTTTATTCCTTGATTAACCAACACGTCGGCCATCTAATAACAATGATTCACCCACTGCCATAAAAAATATGGGAAATTTTTGGACAAAATATTGTAGCACACACCACACTGGAGGTACACTGAACATAGTGACGTGACATTTTGTACTGGTGCAAACAAATCTTTATTGAATATATTGTCAATACCGCACTATGAAAACTATAAATCAAATGAATAAATCAAATGTAGATAAATGTTTCACTGCTTAAGTTACAATTAAAATCATTAAATAATACTCATTATAGAGTGTAGTGTTGACCTATTCTATATGTAGGCCTATTTGAGCTTTTAAATGTAATCAATTAACAACATTAAAATATTATATAATTGTCTAACGTTTTGGCCACTTGGCTTCAGGTAGGTTAATATCAAGGTGCATGCAGTGAATCTCCTGTTATTCACCGAATAAACAAGCTATAAAACGCATATGCTAAAACAAAAGTGCGCAAACTCGTGCAATAGAAAGACACTTGCGCAATATTAAGACACACTTGCGCAATAGTAAGACTCAAAAACAAATATGTTTATTTACCATTACTGTACTTATTTATTAATGCATTGCACATATTTATCTGGCCTATACATTAACAATTTAGAATAAAATCCAGTTCAGTGTTCAGGAGATGGGATTAATATGATTATGATTATTATAATGACAATGATAATGAGGGAATAAATATGTTGACAAAATAATATGTGGCAAAGACAAGCCAAACCAGTGTTTCATAGAAAATAGCCAAAACATGCTGGAATGTCAAATTTTAAAAAATCTATTTTATTGCACTAAACTATACTTTATATATCTATAATTCATGCTACTGTTATTTTCCCCATTTTCAATGTTAAAAAAACACTTTTTAATGATTTCATGATAGTTTCTGCATGAGAAATGCCCAAAATCATAAACTTTGCAGGCAGATTTCTCATATTGTTCTTTAAACAGCTGTACGCTTAAATGTTTGTAAATTCAGAAGGAAATGTCAGATTTGAATGATTTTCTGACCATTTTATAGCTCTTATTTTACTCTTTAAACCTGTATAAATAACTCAAAATCGATTTTTGCGACGAGTGACTGGTTTGGCTTGTCTTTGCGACATTATGACATTAATTGCAATAGTATTAGGTTTTTGATTTTCATAGTTTTCAGCACTTGATGGATGTACAGTTGAACTTACCATAGTCGAATCCAAAATGCCATTGAAATATTGTTCGACTTACAGATTCTTAAATAATGGAAAACACAACAATTTTGCATGTAAAATTAGATCGACTTAGGCAAATTTAACTGTATACTGTATTTGATTGTTTGTAATCTGAATAAAATGTCATTTAAATTAATTCCTACCACAGTATTTTGTGTGACAGCGTTATAAATATATAACCTTCAATTTTCCATTCTTTATTAAGAACACATCCTGGAGAGATCAAGCGTTACCATTACTACCAGAGTCCCAACTCCTCATTGGTTGAATGCAAATACTATACATCGAATGAAGGACGCACAGGCTCTGGACACCGCTTTGTCACGGAGAAAGCCATATTCTCCCGCTGGGCCCAGCGTTACAATATGACGTTTCATGCTCCTTCCTGGAACATCACAAAGTCAGAATTTGAGAAGATTGATACTCCGTTTGTAAAGAATCAGAGTAAAGCCAAGAAAATGCATGTGATTCGGAAGAGAATTCCACCAAAGCGGCGCCACCTATAGTTTTTAAAACTGACTGCAAACATCTGGCCACCAGAAATGTGCTAATTATTATGAAACACTATTTACCTCTGTCCAGACTATCAAAGTCTGACATGCCTAAATATGGTAATGATGACATCACATCATGACCATATATAGGCACATCATGTAAACATTTTTTTACAAATAGACTACCATTTTATTTTAAATTATTTTTTTTTTGCTGAATAAAATACAGTATTACAATACATTGATATGGTAAAATTTCGAATTGAAGCCATGGGCTTCGGTTTTTTGCAAACTTGGGATGGGCTTCAATTCTAGAGGGGCTTCTTTTCGAGGCTACTTTCGCTAATAAAAGAGGTGGCTTTTTTTTCAAAATGAATGCTGTAAATTTTGGGAATTAATACTATAAAACAATAAATAGGGCCACTGTAACATCACCCTGTGTTATGGAGTGTATTAGCTGGAATTAATTCACCTAAATTACTGTACTATACAAACCAAGCATGTTTTAATTTTATTTCTTTGAAATTTATGTACAGTGTACCGTACTATCTCGAAAAGAAGCCTATGCTATCTTGAAAAGAAGCTCATAGGCTTCTTGAAAAGAAGCTCATAGGCTTCTTTTCGAGGCTAATTTTGCAACCCAAAAAAGGGGGGGGGGGCCTTCAAATCGAGATGGGCTTCTTCTCAAAATTAAGGTTTTACGGTATTGCTTTAATAGTATTTATTTAATTATTCTTTCTTTAGACTGCAAGCACTTTCAGCATTTGTGTACTGGTTTTCAAAGTGGTACAGTCACAAACAAACCACCAAAAACAGAAAGAAAATGGTCAAAGTAAAAAAAAAATATTCAATATAAAACTTCTAAATTTATAGAATTTTGGAGAGCCTAACATCATTTCTTTAAAGTTGATTTTTGTTCGTTTAGAAGTTCAACCCAACTTTTCAATGCACAATATTAAAAGTTCTTTTAACTTATATTCCAAAAAAGGTAATTAAATCATTATGAGTTTGGCTATGTGTGCATTTTGAATGGATATTTTGATTAAAAATAGATTGTGATTATAAATAAATGGACAAGCACGCCCTTTTAAAAATTTAAAAGTCAAAAGAATTAATTGTTCATTCCATCTTACATTGACTCTTCTCTAGTCAAGGAAAATTAAAATATAAATCGTTAGTTGTTACTTAAAAGTATGTACATATTTGGATTTGCAGAAGAATTGTAAAGTTTGATTTAATTGGGGAGGATTTTGTCTCATTTTTGTCCAGTTTTTTATTCCATCTGTCCACCAACATATTTTTGATTACCATTGTGATTTGATCAACTACTGTATTTTCTGTTCCATATCAAATTGGAGTACGTATCAGTATTTTGCTTAAGATCAGAAAAAGCTTTGGACTGTAAAAGAATTAAATCCAAACAATTTCCATTCTGACAATGGAGAGAGGGTTTTGGACACCCTGTAGTAAGCAGATGGTAGATAGATGAAAATTTTCTCATGTAGAAAGAAAAGTATTTCTTTAAAAATTGGACTCTAAGCATAATATAATAAATACATTATTTATTATTATAAAATATTTTTATATCAGACAAAGGGGTGCAATATAAAATATGTTCAAATATAATTGTTGTTGATGTAAGTTTTACTGACAACAACCTATTACAGGAGGCTTTTATCTTAAAAAGCATTCTAACTCATACTATCAGTAGGAGACCAGAGGTGGCAAAAAGCAGCACACACACACACACACACAGAAAGGCTGGTGAAGCTTACGCCGGCGTAATCTAATCCACGGATTGAAATTCACACAAACGACGTTTGCTATATTAACGTTGGCGTTAAACTAGTAATAGTAATATATGCCTATGGGGAATGGTTTTCAGTTTTAAATAATGTATGTATGCTTAGCTATAAAAAAAAATTATAGAATAGTTTTCATAGTAAAACATCTACAGTGCATCAGTAAAACTTTCAAATCTGTGAATAGTTGGAAGTGAATTATATGGTTACTGTATTTTAAATGAACAATTTTACTTCTGATATTTTAGCTAACATTGTGAATCAATTGTTGGTTTTTATAGACAGTCTAAATAGGTATAAAATATCTTACAAGTAAGTATAAAATATCTTACAAAACACAACCAACACATCGTATATATTGTAAACTAAGTAAAATGTTAGACAAATATTTTTTAAAAACCCTTTATCATTTCAATTATAGAGAGCACAGGAAAATAACTAAACTATTGCAAAACTAATCGTGATTTGGTCAGTCACTTGAAATGAGGTCAAAATCATTCTAGCATTACTGGCGTCAACTAGTCTGGAATCTGCAGATAGCGTTAATAATGTGGCGTTGTGGGTGGCGTTAGCACGCCACTGCCTAGTTCACACTCAAGGGCGTACATTACGCCAGCCTTACGCCATGTGTGTGTGTGTGTGAACATGCCCTTAGTTCCTCAATTGCCACTCATGCCACCCTAGCATAAAAATGTGGATCTACCACTGGCCCTTCAGACTTAAACAATGGCTTAGCCAGTGAACTGTCTTTTGGACGGCCAACAATTATTTAGGACGGCTACTTTTACTGTGACGGCTTGGCCTCAGCCTAGCCTAGTTTGGCCTGGTCTGCCTTTAGCAAATTCTTTATATTCTTCAAATCTATCAAATGTTGCATTAAACTAAAAGTATATTTTAAACGGCCTGTTTCATTTTTCTGGCTAAACCCCTAGGCTTACAATACAGTAAAAATGTTAGAGGGTTAGCTTTTCCAGCAGCGTAAATGCACGGAGAAATTAATGATGAAGATTTAGTATTTGTAAATTTGTGCTGATTTGTTGAGAATATAATTCTCTAACTTGCTGTTGTACAAGCATGTAAGTACTTGTTTTTAAGGGTTGCTTCTGTTGGATAAGGATTATTACTTTTCGTATGTGGAAGTTACCACATTTTTTTCTTCTAATCATATTGAAATTGTATGAATTTAGAAGGATATTAGGTCCTGGTAATTTAATTAAGGATTATTGATAAATGTCTCCTTCAGTAGTTGCATCTTGTGAGGAAGGTAACATTGTTTTCTTATGTTACTCTATGTAATTGATCCCATCTATATGCATGGGGTCTATAATTGGGTAATTTTTAGGGTTATCAAATGACAGAAATATGATGATGCTTAGTATTACTACAGTATGTCAAAGCCTGTCTGACTTGTTACATTATTAAGGGGGACAGAATATGTAATCATTTTTACAATATTGTAAGTTTGTAATGTTGCAATATGTTGAATTGCTCAAGTGGGTGGGAGCCACTGGGCATATGCATCTGGACCCCTGTCTGCCAACATTTAAAAAAATTTCAATGTGTTATTAGTGTTCATTCCAAAATGTATGTATGAAAAAAATTATCTTTGATTAACAGACGTATAAATGATTGGCTGGTAATTAATTTGTAGATGATTTTACAACAATATCAGTAAATAAGCATTTTTTTATATTCTGAATGATTATGGTGAATTGTAATTAACCTTATGATGAAAAAGACCATTTTCTCTTATTTTTTTGTACACATAATTTTTAAGTTTAACAAAAGTTTTGTACAATGATTTATTAATGGACAAATTTATGTAGTAATTTGATATATTTTGTAGTGCGGGCACTTCGAGGTCCTTAATTGAGTTTGTTACTTTGTAAACCTTGTTTGGACCTCTCAAAGATACATAAAATATCCTCACAAATTTATAAAGGCCAAGTAAAATTAATTGTTGGTGGTCACATCCACGATTGGAAATATTTTTTTGAAGAGGGTATTTACTATCTGCTATTTACTATCTTATTACTAGTGGTAAACCTGTCTAGTAGTTAGGATATATGATTTTTAATTTTCAGGCTTTCATTTTTTTTCTCAAGGAATGTAAAGTAATTCATTTAAACTTACATATACTGTACTTAAGATGAATTTATCATAGATACTTACACAGTTTATTTAGAATTGTAATTGTTTTCATGTTTGTGTTAAAAACAGTTTAAGCCAAAAAAAACCATGAAAAATTCCAAAATATTCTATAGTGAAAACAAAAACCGAAAACAGTTCATTAGTTTAAAAGTATTGTTTATTTTCTACATAAATTATAATAAATGTGACAAATGCCTAAAAAATTGAAATACTGAATGCCTTGGTTCATTTCGTGTTTTTTTTTTTCCTATTCAAATCTCTTGTTTAATGAGGATAACCAAGATCAGTGATATCACTACTTAGAGCCTACCCAATCATCAATTACAAGTAATGACAATTAAAATACAAAATTTCATGTTCACCAGGGGAAGATCCAGTGGGTGGGGGGGGGAACGTTCCCTCCCTTTCACCACTAAATTTTAAGGCATATATTGAAATTAGCGCTCTCACTTATCTATTCTGAATATGTTGTGTACCCACCCCCTCCCCCCGTTTGAAAAATTTTGGATCCGCTCCTGTTTACTTCTCAAATTGTTTAACGTATTATGCAAAATAGTTCTTCATGTATTACAATTATTTACTAATTGTTCTTTGTATAGCATGTTTCCTTGCAGTTCGAAGTGCTGTTAACCACACTTCTCCATAAATTCATCCCCCTCCCCCCAAGCAAAGCTTGCATACTAACCATACCCAAACTAAGCATGCATAACTTATAATTTATATAATGCAATGAAAGTTTTTATGGCACAATATTAGGGATTGCCAATCAAAATAACCTTATTTGGATAGGCAAATTATTTTTTTAAATTCCGTGCGACAGGGGAACCATCCCACTGGCGCCACCACTGGCTGTGATATGCAGGTAATCCAGGCAATAATGGGTTCGATAGATAGAACAAAACATTGCTAATATACTGTACCATTTCATTTGATTTTCTATTGATTTTTCCTATGTTCCTACTCCCCTAGACACCCCTCCTCTCACGGGCCTCGCGAGGGTCTAAGGCCCCATAAAAAATTTAAAAAATTATTAGTTTATCACCCTACCAAAGAGGTTTTTTTTTTTTTGGTTTTTTTTTTTTTTTTGCTAACCCCACCCACATTTTACTGATGTTCACAAGTAAATCAATGGTTAGGGATACATATATATGAAAAGTCATTATAAGAGTGGAATCAAATTTATATTTAAAAAAAATGTTTTTGTTGTACCAGTAAACATATTTGCAAGTGAAAAAAGATGGAAAAAGGACCGTTTGAAATAAAAATATAAACCAATCAAAATAACCTTATTTGGATCGGCAAATTATTTTTCTTAATTCCGTGCGACAGGGGAATCATCCCGCTGGCGCCACCACTGGCTGTGATATGCAGGTAATCCAGGCAATAATGGGTTCGATAGATAGAACAAAACATTGCTAATATACTGTACCATTTCATTTGATTTTCTATTGATTTTTCCTATGTTCCTACTCCCCTAGACACCCCTCCTCTCACGGGCCTCGCGAGGGTCTAAGGCCCCATAAAAAATTTAAAAAATTATTAGTTTATCACCCTACCAAAGAGGTTTTTTTTTTTGTTTTTTTTTGTTTTTTTTTGCTAACCCCACCCACATTTTACTGATGTTCACAAGTAAATCAATGGTTAGGGATACATATATGAAAAGTCATAAGAGTGGAATCAAATTTATATTTAAAAAAAAATGTTTTTGTTGTACCAGTAAACATATTTGCAAGTGAAAAAAGATGGAAAAAGGACCGTTGGAAATAAAAATATAAATTGATTGAAAAAAAAAAATCAAAAAAAAAAAAATCATGATTTTCCCCAAAAGTGATGAGGGAGCGGGTAATAAAAATAATTTATTGTCTATTTCTATGTTGGGAATTGTAAAGCTCTAAACCTGTAGGCCTACTAGTCAAAATCCATTTTGCCGAAACCTGGTTTACCACGTTTAAATTATATGGCTTTGCCGAATCCAGTTCCCAGAAAACATGAAATCTTACTAGTTTGCCGAATTTGTCGTCACATTCGTACAAAAGCGCAGCACCCAATGTGATTTCATAAGTCAAAAAATGCCTGAAATTGTTGAATTGAGCCTCATAGATGACCCAGGTTTTAACGATGCCCTGTACAGCCAGAATACATCTTCTTATAGGATACCGGTATCTCCGTCATTAATATCAAACGTCGCGTGCCTTCATTATAAGTTGAGAAGTATGAAGGAAAAAAAAGCGTGTAGGATAAGATTGGTTTTCGGCACATGGAGTATGTAAATACTGTACATCAAAGACGATTAAGTTATATTTTTTATGGTGCATCACAGGGATTAATTAGATCTCTATGGTTGCAGAGAATCCGTCTCTAATATAAGATCATGAGAAATTTGTTGGCACTTCATTTTGACTATAATGATGAATTTAGTATAAGAGTGTCAGCTAGAGGTACCGGTATTTTCCCAAATTTTCGCGCCTCAGCCTCAACCTTGGTGGGGCTGAGATGGGTGTGGACTCACGACTTTAAGCAGGTAAAGTAAAGTAAACACATCAAAGACAATTTTTTGAAGTTTATTATTTTCAATGGTGTACATCACACATATTATTTAGATGACGGCCGAAAATCGCTATAAAAGATCATGAGAAATTTGTTGGCACTTAATTTGATTTAGTGGTGCCGTGATTTGTGAATTGGAGTAGTAAAGTAGGCCTAAAGTAAACACATCAAAGACAATGTTGCAAAGTTAATTTACTATGGTACATCACATATTAATATTATCTCTATGGGTGCCGAAAATCGCTGACAAAAGAGCATGAGAAATTTTATAGGGTGTTTTGTGATGATGAATTTTACTATATATAAGAGTGTCATTTTTCCAGTCATCTTGAGAGTACTCTTTACTCAAAATTTCGCAACTCAGCCCCAACCATGGTGGGGCTCAGATGGGCGTGGTCTCACGGAATATATACCGGTATATAATAACATAGTACAGTTACTAATAATAATAATAAACATAGTACAGTTACTAATAATAATAATAGTCCAGAGAGGGCGTAATACTGTACTAATCTATGTCACATGGTTAGTTTTTAGAGAGCCTGGTTAATCACAACAATGCAACAATGTCGTATTAATGCCAGTGGTTGGAATGTCAGCAAAGCGAGCTGTAACATCATTTTACAGTGAAAAATGGACTGGACGTAGAATCTGAAAGATGTCGAAAAAGCGTGTGCAACTTAAGGATCGTATACTCGATAACGTTGCGAAAGCAATCAAAGAGGTATTTTAAAATTGTTGTGTTTTTACATTTGGCTTGACACGTACGTAGGCCTAGGCCTACATACACAGCACAGTACGTGGTGTGCTGTACGCTCACTGGCACCGGGACTACTACTACTACTGGGCAGGCTATGGCCTCCCTAGGCCTAGCCTAGGTAGGGCTACTGGCGTAAAATACACAAGTGGTTCCAACATGGAGTTGTATAGCTTGGTGGTTAAGATGCTTGCCTTCCAATCCCAGGGTCCTGGGTTCAATTCCTATCAGTGTTGCACGACCAAAACAACTCCACTCCCTAAATCTTATTTATAATTATATTAAGAAGATTTAGTTTGTGTATAAAGCATCGTGTGTGTATGTTTGTCTTGTGTAAGGGATTGTCACCTACAAGTAGGACAGTGATATATTCGCTATTGACAATCCTTGGCACATGTATTTTGTGCCTAAATAAATAAATAAATAAAAAATATGCCGTATTTTGGAGCATATTTTTCGCTTCCAGGCTCTAGTGCCTCCTAGAATCAATCATTTATGAGACCACTTAAAATTTTATTGGCTTTCGTAATATCTAAAAATGAGTTTGATTGGACAGAAGTTCTGATCGGCACGGTTCAATCACGATAGAAGCTTTGGGAGTCCTATAGTTTACACAGGACTCAAGCCATGTTGTTTCACGAGTGTTCTGTCCGACGTATCTACAGTACCATATACTTTCGTGTCCTTTTTTCCAGATTTTGCATATACTGTATATAAAAATATCTGATCATTTCCGAAACTCTTACTGAACCCAACACTAGACAGATAAAATAGAAAGTTCAATTAAAATGTGACGCTCATTAAAAAATAGGGGAAGAGAATTTGTCATGGCCAAATAAAAAAAATTGCTAGTTTCTCGTACCCTCACTAATCCATTTTCTCTACCTCACCAATTTTTTTTTTTTCCTTTTTTTTAAAAAATTTTGAAAATCTGGCTAACTCGCATTAGTAAGATTCCTCTCTTGATCGTTCGTGGTTGGGGATACATAATATGGTATGAATCATGTCTAGTTTTTTATTCTTTCAATGAGACTAGGCTTACACAATCAAAACTGATTGTTTAACATGCTTACGATAATAACATGCACTATTTGATCACCGTTTATAATGTTGTTCACACACTACTACCAGCATACATTTGAGGGTAGCAGATGCATTGAAAATTATGAATATTCATGAAGCTCTGAACATAATGTTACAGTATCTTATTAGCCTATTTGTACAAATTATGAACCTGCATAAATATGTTGCACCTTAGGAATTTCTTTCACTAATTTTTAACCTGAATAAATTATATTATAATGCATTTTTTGTTTTGTAGTGATAAAATCCAAATTAATATGAATATATTATCCAGGTGAAAGATAAATCATTAATTCATAATCTAGCTGTAAATTCTATTATATAATATTTTTGATACATTAAATACAGGTGCAACGATCTTACTTTAGCCAAGACACGGATGATGTCACTCCTATTACGGATGAAGACAGACCGTTCCAGAGACTTGTGGAGCATATTGACCATGCATTCCTACATGGGTGAGTTGGAAAACGGGGAAAGAAAAGAAATTTTCCACAATAAAATTCACCCAAAAGAAATGCACTAAACAATGGACCAAACCATTTTTATAATTCAGGGGAATGTTCTCAGGCACTGGGAGGTGCTATCACACTTCCTAGTTAATTTTAATGTATTCCTGGTATTATTCTTATTAGTATTATTATGATTTGATATCATTTTCTCTATTGCATCATTTTTTCACATATATGTATTTGATTTAAAAAGGTGTAAACCATTGTTCATGTATTATTTTTGTGAAATATTAGATTACCACTCATTAATTTATTCATTTTTGCACGAATGTCCCAACAACTGCGTCAGCAACGTTGCACTACAGGTATGACACTACAAGTGGTGCCCGCAGCCCTGGAACATACAACAAATTACATTTAAACTGTATTAAAAGACCTAGGGGAAGCCCACCAAAAAGATGTACTGACAACATTAAATCCATAGGACACTCTCTTGGTATTATTAACATTGAAACACTACATAGGAAAGCTCTAGATAGACCCGGGTGAAAAAACATGAAAAGGCTGTCATTTCCAAGACCAATGCTAAGAGGACAACATTAATTCGTAAAAAAAAAAAAATCTAAATTATCAAAAAAACAAACATGCAGTATCAATTTAATTTTGAATGAATGAACATTTTAAAATGCAACCACAGTGGGAATATTTTAATATTTGATGATACTGATAATACTGATAATAACTATCTAAATAGTAGAAAATATTTTTTTTTACAAGTTTTTAAAAGACTACATAATTGGTCATAAATGCTGTTGGATTAATTAAAATTTGAAAAATAAATAATTAAAAAACATTTTTCTGTCACTGAGTGAGTGGAAATCTCAGATTAAAAACATGCAAGTGCTTTTTTATGATAATAGGTTGCGTGTCATCACAGCAGGGTACTGGGGAGTGGTGCAGAAGTTCACGCACAAGGATATCATTTCCGACATAATGGCTCTCAATCGCCTGGCAACGGATTTTGGACGAGGTATGGAGTACACTACTTCAGAAAATATTATAATAACTTGGTTGATAGGAGAACTTCTAACAGGGAATTGGGATTACCATAGTTTATGGATGCATATGTATGGTGTTATGTATATTTTGTTTAAACACCCTATATTTTCACTAATTTAAGTAGTAAAAACGGGAAACTTAAAAGCCTTGTGTATTACTCTATTAATAAGCAGCTTTCGATTTAAACGACGCAGCGTTCTACAACGGGCAGTGGAGTGTGAAACCGTACTGTGCATGCGAATACATGGGGAAGTCGTTCGTTGTGTGGATTTGACAACGGGCTTCAAGCGATTTGCGTTGTGTTAACTACGGCAACGCGAGTTTTATAAATACATGCTCGCTGGGGCCGCCTGCATAATTGATCACGTGATACGAGGGAGCGTGTCGTCCTGTAAATCGAAACTTTGATGTTCAGACGGGAAGTGCATAGTACGACGTTCATGATTGACTGAATTCCCCTTCGCAGCTCACTGCATCGCCCATTTCGAAAGCTCGCTACTATGAATATCGAGAAGGCACGTTGAAAGGTAGACTAGGTTCAACTCCCTAAATTTTGTCTTAATCTGTGAAAACTATTAAAAATAAATTGATTTTTGCACCAATGGCCTTCCATATTATTTCTTGGCACCAATGGTGTTCCATGCTATACTTTTCCTGGGTTTAGGTTTCTGGGTTTCTAATTCCCATCCAAATTTAACATCATAACAAGTTTCCGACATAAACAAACTCTGGTGCCGCTCTCCGAAATGATCTAACGCTCTAGGAAAAAATCAATAAATTTGAGACTTGTGGCAGGTCTACGCTGTATTTAAAAAAGTGGCTACAATAAAGTTTTCTCATATCTCACAGGTCGTGCTTGGCTTTACCTTTCTTTGAAAGAGACATCGTTGGAGAGCTATATTAGATGTATCCTTGACAACCCTAAGCTGGTACAATCATACTACCTTGAGTAAGTACTTTCACATGCAAGCTCCCTCCTCCCTCCCCCTTTTGTGGGTTGGTCATTCTATTGAAATGTGTTATTCTTAGATTCTGTGCTGGTTGTGTTGAACCACATTTTTAAGGCAGATTAAAATTGAAAGAGCGCAGTATACCCAGCATTATAGACGCCTACTCATAACAAGTTTTATTGGTTTCCTTTCCCTCTTTGTCTTGGGTGAAATTATATTCAAGAAGAAAATATTACTGGTACTGTGGATGAGAATAACAATTATTGTTGAGTAGTGTGTTCATTTTAAACAAAGCTCTTGACCAAAATCTTGAAAATTCAGAATCAATGTTCTCTTTTCTTTTTTGTAAAAATATTTTTATTTGCAAAAGAGGAGCCCAAAATATATGTGTCTTTCAAGTTTTCATTTCAAGTTTCATTAATGAATTAATACAACAAATTTTATCAACCAAAATGCATGGGTTGAGTGATAATTGACATGAACCTTGAAAAAATAGGCCTAGGTCATATAATAAAATGGGGGAAATTGCAGACCTTGATTTTCAAAGTCACTGTGATTGGGAAAAACATATACTTTTTTTGCCTTTTTAGTCATGATCCCATTTTTTGCTCAGGACTTTTGGAAATATATATAATAAAAACAAGATATACTAACCCTCATTTAAAACAACCTTTCCTTTTTCTCGGATTTTTTTCTAATCCTTTTCTACCTACAAAAGCTTCCTTAAGTTTGTCTATTTTTTAATGGTTCTTAATGACCTTCAGAAAGTATTTGTTGTTTTTAAATTGTCTTTGTTCTAAATCGTCTTTGAATTTGAGGCTTGGGGCAATGTCCTTGCTTCTCTCTTTACTACAACTGTAAATGGTATACCATCTGTGTTTTGCTAAAAGAAGGTTTATATTTGAATTACTTTACTATATTATTAGCTTTCAATTGGAAAATAGAATGAGAATAAAATTGCTTTTTTACTTTAATCCTCTTTCATTTATAAAAAATTCAACCAAACAGAATTGTGCCTAAGTGGAAGGCAGTGGGAAAATATCTTTTGGTGCAATTTCTTAATATTTATTACAATTTTGCTGTGTGAATTAAGTCTGATATAAGCTTTGTTGAAAATCGTTTTAATATAAAGCATTAATTAGTTAATTATTTGATGCTTGCCATGCCAAAACCAGCCACATCAGTGACCAACAAGTGAAAATTGACTTTCTAAAATATTCTTATTCTGTACATTATACGCTTTACTCAGTTTAACTATTAGCGACAGTACGCTGGTTTTGGGATGGTATGCCTCATTTAAATAGAATGTTTTTTTCTTTATAAATTAAACAGGGATGCCATTCTGCGAGACCAACAACGACTGATCCTTTTGCAAACATTGGTGTCAGGATTGGATTTTGTTCAGTTTGACCCTGAATTGGTAAGTAGAGATGTTAGTTCTGCATTCACAATTTTCGCACCCCGCACCCTCAGGTTAAAACTAGCCTATGCCCCAGAATATCATGAATCTTTACATGGTAAATTGAATACCCCATTTAAAATCCCATGTTTTGGCATCACTTATAGTACACTCTACTTTTTCCAGATGTTTTTATTAATTATCAATGTATGCAAAATATACAATAAATATAGGCAATTAAACAAAAGCAAAATTAAGCAGACACTGTAGGATGTCACCAAAAGGAGGGAAAAAATGCACTAAAAACTAAATGATGATGATGACGACAATGATAAAGATGATGATATGATAAAAAAAGATGAGGGTAATGTGACAGTAAAGACAAAGACGATGATGAGGTTGAAGACAAAAGTGGAAGAGGTTGTGGCACTGACAGACAGTGATGATTATGAGAAATATGAAATATTTTAGGTCTAAAGATGTTGCAACATAAGAGGTAAATTTAAATTTTTTGTTTTGTTTTCCAGAATAATGCTTACTTAGATTTAGTAAGCCACATGCCAAGGTCAGCAACTAAATTTGAAGAACAAAATGAAGAAAATTATTTCAACTATGACAGTATATCAGTTGGCAGCAGTGAATCCGCTTCCCTAACTAACACCGATATGACAGACAATGTTGAGAAAGAGAATTTAACCAGTGACGTGAAAGGTATTGAATGTAGCGGAGAAACTGTTGTTAATGAAAGTTTGGAGACGCACAGTACAAAAGAGGATGACACCTCTACAACAAGTAGTCAAGAAATTCTCAGATCATTTTCAAGGGATGAGAATGATGGAGCTACTAACAAAGAAAAAACAAATGAAAGTATTTTTAAAGTGCATGAGAATCCACTAGAAAAAGTGAGAGGAAGTTTATCTGTTGAAAAACCAAAAGAAAGTCTAAGTGTCTTACTTGGAAAAGTTGATTCTAGTCTTGAAAGGCCAGACTTGACAATAGAAAGTGAACTAAGAACACCTGAACAGGAGTCAATTGGTGACCTTAATGATAGCCTTGAAGTAATTCATATTTTTGAAAAAAAGAGTAAAAAAGCAAAACGTAAGAAAAGGAAAACATCAAAAACAATACCACCAATAATAAACAAAGAAAAACATGAGTCGGTGAGTTTGAATTCTGAAGAGGGCACTGTTAGTATAACAAGTGAAGATAGCTGGTCCAGTAGCCACGGAACTCCTAGATCTTACAATGATAATCAGAGCTTCTCTTCAATTGGAGAGTCTATACGTTCTGAAGATCTTTTGAATAGCTCTCCACTTCCTCAGAGTGAAAATCCTTCCCCAAATATTTTTAAAGACTTGACGAAGAATGAAAATACTTTAGTTGGACACTTAGTTTCACCTTATGTAATTATGGTGCAGGAAGACTCAATAATAAAGTCACCAAGTACAAATTTACAAAATAGTAGTACTAGAGAAAATTACAATATTATTTATGAACCAGATTTAGAAAAGGTGCTTACCAGAAATTTAAGCAAAGATTCTATTATTAAAACATATGAAAAGATTACTTCAGATGAGACTATTCATGTACAAAAGAATAAGTCATTTGAAATTGATTTTGAACACCAGTTGGGAGAAGGTTTGAGCCAAAATGAAATTGCAGATGCCAATGGAAGTAATCTAGCAATTGTTGTCAATGATGTTGAAATTGATAGTGACTACTGTCAAGAACAAAGATCAAAACCAGATGGTGCAGATACATCATTTGAGGAAGTGGTTGAAACTTCATTACTGCAGGATGTAGATAAAAGTCTTCATGATGGCAGTTATGAGAGTCTGTTCACAAGTTCAGTTTCTCAGAAAATTGATGAGGCAGACAAACCTTCATTAAAGTCATCTGAGAGTGCAGCATCACTCTGCCCAGAAGGAAGCTCTATGTCACAGAGCCTCTCTGATAAAGAGTCACTGCAAGACTCCATGTCCAGAACAAGCATTGATAATGGATCGAGTATAGTAGAACCTTGTGATGAAAACAGTGAGTGTGAAAGAACTGCATCCACTCATGATACCTCAATAGCTTCAAATCCAGTTAGCATGCAGCCAGAACCAGATATTGAAATGAAGTATGTGGATTTCAATAATATTTTTGTTTCGGAAATTATTTAATATATTTTATTTTATGTGTACAATATCCAGTGATGGTGTTTTCCCAAAAAGGAGAGAATAGAATATTAATGATTTTCAGTGTGAAAATGATATTTTGTTCAGAGGAATCAGATAACTTTAAATTCTTTCTTCCACAGACTTGATAACAACTGTAAGTTGTTCCTGATGCTTGAAGTATTTAAGAACCAGAGTGAAGAATTTAGGAAGGTGAGTTCCTCAAGTCAGATGAAATTAAAGAGAGTTATGAGGTCTTCATTTTCTATCTAAACTGTTTAAAAGCTTGCAAGTGTTTTCAATTAATAATAATCAATAATAATAATTATCATGTTTTGTGAGATTTACTATCAGAATCGTCATTAGATTAATTATTTACTAATTACATTCCTGTTGATGGATTATTAATATTTGTTCATCACACATCAACATTTGCGTAGTCATGCTTGATTGAGCATGCTATCTCAGCTCCGTGTATCAAAAGAATGAATTTAATTATTGGTTTTCTTAGATGTTTCATCTAAACACCGGGCATGGGGAAGGTGATTTGCAACCGGTCTTTGTACTTTTGACTGATCAAGCTTTGTACTTATTAAGGAAAGGTAAAATGCGTAGTTATATTAATTTATATTATATAATTAACCACTGTAAGTTATTAAAAAGTCAACAGTGTGTTAAGCTCAAAGTAGAGGATCTTAAACTGATACAGTAAATTTTAGATTTGACCTAAAACATATTACAATACATCATACATTGCAATATTTTTATAACACTGTTTCATGATAATATTTTTTATTATCATTTAAAATAAACTGTAGACACAATATACTTCTGACAAAAGGAAATCAGGAAATGAGAAAAGAAATTATGCAATAAAGTAGTAGTAGAGTATACTAGTAAAAGTGCATTTGTTTTCACTACTAATAAATTGTGTTTATTTTACATACACTGTTCTTGAAATTTTCTAGGTGATACTGATTTGAGCTATACCACGGAAGTGAGAGTTCCATACAATGATTTGGATTACATTTCAGTAAGTTTTTTTTTTTAATTGTTAAAATAAGAAATAAAATATAAAGCAATGAAAAAGTTTTCTTCTCATGTTCTTATTTCTAACTTGTTTTGTAAATTTATTTACTGACTGCTGATATAAAACAATCTTACTTTGCTGATATAAAACAATCTTACTTATGTCATCATTCCTGATGATGACATAATTAATGTCGAAATATTGAATCCCAACACTTACTTTGTTTGTTATGGTTTTTTATATATAGGTGAGTTTAAATTACCAAATTATTCACATTGTTTGTGTAAACAGAAGAAAACAGTATTGGTTATCAAATGGCGCTGAATCAAGCACAAGGTGAGTGCAGTATGCTTGAATTTGCACAAGAATGCGACGTAGCTGTAAATCTTTAGGCTTGCATTCCAAAAAAGCAAGGGTTACTTTTTGTGTAACAAGAACTCTAGGTGCTTTAATTCTCTGGTTGTACAGAATCTGTCAAACCAGCGTGCAACCTTATCTGTTTCCTGGGAGTATTCCAAGTTCTACATTATACATTGTACAAGTTATACATTATACATCTAAAATCAGCACTACCAATTTCATGCCAAATCATTCACTTCATACCAGGTACCCGATTATAATCGTGGTTGAAGAGAGATAAATTGTTTTGCCCAAAGGCACTAGCAGTGTGACCAGCATCGATCTCAAACCCAAGACAATGGGATTTCCAAAGCCTTAACTTCTGTGACACAAATGGTTTGAGCCTGAGAATGAGCACTTGCTAAGTGGCCAAAATATTGACCTTCCAATCCCAGCATTGGAAAGTCAGTGCTTTATGTTTACAAGTACTGTAAATACATTTCCTCTCACTATAAACCACATACTCTGATCAGGAGAATTCTCCATTGCATGGGTTGTATTGTTATCACATAATGTGTGCATTTACTGTACATAGAGATACCCACCAACACAGTAAACCATTATGCTCCCATATTTTCATCTGTAGACTCCTTTTTGCAGGTATTTTTTGGATGAGCTAAAGCAGGTAATGAAGGGAGGCAGCAGGACAAAAGGTCTACCAAGCATACTTACAGATGCCACGACACAGAAGATCACGCTGCGCAAGTTTGTTGCTGAGCAGTGTAGATGTGAGGTAATTAAGGTCTGCTTGTCAATCAGTGGCAGATCCAGAGGGTGGCAGAAGCGATGCTTACTCTCCCAGCAACAGACAGAAAATCTCTTAGTTTGAAGTTATTTAGATAAGAGATTGAAATGGCTAGAATATGCTATGCCACTTGAACCTCCACAGTACGTAGAGGAGAACTGCAAATTTTCATCTAAGACCACAGGACATGCCCTTATTGGACTGTATGTTCTTGATTTGCAACATCCACTTGCACCCATTTTAAAGCCATTGTTCTCGTAAAATTTAGATAAGCCTTACAAGCTCTGTGGTAAAACGGAATCGTTGATGACGATCCTGCAAATAGAACCCCTTTGAAAATTATTAATTTTTAACATTTTAACAGATGGCAGATGTCCAAATTCTCCTGTACTCGTTGATTCACTGGGAAGACCTAACTGACTCTCTTGCTGCACCTGACCTCCAGCTCTACAGGTCACCTGTGATTAAGGAGGGCAAGTTGGACTACAAGACCCCTGGTTCTGCTCTATTCTACGCCTACTGGAAGCCCTGCTATTGTCTTCTGAAACACGACACCTTCCATAAGTTTGCTCAGAAGGACGACTTGGAGCCGGAGTTATCGGTACAATTAAGGTGAGCACCTCAACACTACATTTTTAAACACTTCAAATTTTTGCCATGGATATTCAAAACAATCATTATAGGTTATATAAAAGTATCACAGTAACTTATTGATTCTGTAGGTCAAACCGTTTCGGAGGATGTAGGCGAATACGTAATGGAGACAGGCCACATGGTTTTGAACTAATTCTAGATGATGGGTCTTCATTGCAAGTTGCCTGTGAAAACGAAACTGAGGTTTCTGATTGGCTGCAAGCAATCTGTACCATAGTTGCTGAAACTATGACTGCTAAGATAGACGGTCGAAGCCCTATCCTGTGCCATCCTTGTTGCCTAGTCGTGTCTGAATCCAAGTTGTTTCTCTGCCACGAAGAATCTCAGACACAATTCTACCGGTTACTGGCTAGCTGCAATATACTTGAAATTGCTAGCCTGGCTGTTGATGACCGGCAGCAGGCTTATGTCATAGTTGTAAGTACTACTTTAACTTCCCAATAATGTAGACACGCATGTAATTGCACCTTTGAATAAGTTTGTTTAAATAATGAATATTGATGTTATAGAGCATAAAGGAAACATGAGGTTATGTGAGAATGGCATGTGAGGGACATGGTGAGGGAGGTGATAAACAGGTGAAATGAGGTGAGAGAGGAAAATAGGTAGAAATTTGAGGGACAAAGGAGGTGGTTGAAGAAGGAAGGCAAGTGAAGAAGGAAGACAGTTAAAGGGGGTGAAAAGTGAGGGAGAGAGGAAAACAAGTGGGGGAGGAAAGCAGGTGAGGGTGGATGGCAGGAAAGGGAGGCATGTAATGGAGCCATTTGGAAGCAGCTGGTGATGGAGAAATAAAAGAAGGACTGTGGTAGGTTAGGGAGTGAGGAAGGTAGGACAGGAAGAACAGTAGAGGGAATAACTGTTTAAATAATCCATGGTATGATATATTTAGCACCAATTATATAATGTTTTTCTTTATTATATTATATAATTTCAATAAAAAAAATGTTTGTAAATTGTATAATACTCTCATATTCTAAGATATTTTTTTTTCAATTTTGTTACCAGAAATTTCAGGTAGAAGATAGTGAGAATCCATGGGTGTTGTACTTCACGAGTGCTGCTGAAAAGCAAAAGTTTGAACTCGCAGTAGGAGAAGCATGGCAGAAATTAAACCAGGTTTGTAATTTTAATCAATTAAATATAAGTATTTTATCAATCTGATTACTGAACTGTTTACATCACACCAAATTCTTTACACTAGCATTTAGAGCGAGGGCGTAAGACCGCTCTTTATTACGTTTTACCTCACACATTTGCATTTTTTCATTCGTCAGTAATTTTTTGTTTTACCTTTTTACCAGATGATATTTCAAAAAAGCAATTTGCTCAATATATTTCATTCATGGTATAAGAAAGTCTCACTTAATCATGTCTATTTCTGAGCATGCTCAGATCAGTTGTGTTACTTAACCAGTAAGTTGTCTTAAGGCACTACTTATTTATGATGGCTATGGAGGGCATTTGATTGGTTGACGAGTGCCTGGCTACAGTTTAAATACATTGTGATATATTGCTTACTCTCCTCCTGATCCTATCTTCTATCAAGTCATATCTACTTTCAGTCATAATTGAATTGTCCTATCTTTAACAAGATTATGAAGCTTAGCTAGATTAAGGGATCACAGTAAGGATTAAGTTTAGGATCCTAAATAAATGAGTAACCTTAAAAAGGTTTACTACAACTATCATTGCTTTTAACCTAAGTGAAAACAGAAGTCTCAGATTGTTAATGTAAGTCGTCCTTCCAAGCGAAAAATAACTTGCAGATTTAAACCAGCTTTAATGGGATTAGGATTATAAGGATTATTTGATTGTATCTGATACTAAAAACTGGTAAACATTACTATCATCACTTTTCATTTAAAGATATTCAGCATTAACTTTGTGTTCTCGTAAGTATGTGGTTTTGTCATTTCTTAAATACAGTTGATGACTCATCCAGATGCTTTTATCTCCCTGTCATTCTTTGGTTGAACCTCATTGCTTTCCTACCTCATAACTTCACAACAAAAAAATTTATTGTGTCACTGTTATATGGGCTTGCCATGCCAAAACCTGCATCAGTTTGGTTGAACCTCATTGCTTTCCTACCTCATAACTTCACAACAAAAAAATTTATTGTGTCACTGTTATATGGGCTTGCCATGCCAAAACCTGCATCAGTGATGCTGATGATGTATTCTCCACATTAGCTTTAAAATGATAGATCATTTACTGGAATTGATTTCACTATTGCCAAAGTTATGAGTAAAAGTAAATACAGCTTTATTATAATAAAGAATACAATACTGTCACATGCCAATTACTCAGTTTAACATTTAGTGACAGTACGCTAGTTTTGGGATGACGAGCCTCTGAATTAAAAATTTCATAATTTAGTACAATTGCGTTATAAATGTGAGACAGCAGCTTAGCTTCATTTGCTAAACAGGTAGTAGCAACTGTGTGTGCTGAACCATGAAGGTCCATAGGTAAACGTGGTTCCTTGGTTTAGTTCGTCACTGTTCGTTTTATGCTCAAGCTCGAAGGCTGATATTAAATCAAGCAGAGAAGCTAATTTGTGGAAGTAAGGCTGTGTTCACGCTATTATATTTTATGTGACAAATTTGTTATTTTCCCATTTATATGGGCAAAATTATGCCATATCACACCTATGGGCATATCAAAGTTTAATTATCAGATAAAAAGTTATAGTATGGACAGCGTAATCAAATAATGTATTACTCGCTGTCATGCTAGGCAGAGATCGCTCTAAAAATTATTTGCATGAATGAATTCATGTAGCTGTTTGCATCATGGGAGGATGCTAATGAAGCTGAATTTCTAATAACAATAAGAAAATAATAAATAAAAGTTACCTTTCAAATTCCAAGTTATTTGAATTTACTATAGTAGACAAATAATTTCAGTAAAGAATCAAATTTGTGGAAGTAAGGGATGGTGTAGTAAGAAGAAAAATTATTTAAATGTTATCTCACTTACTGCCTTGCTTAACAAAAATCGCATTTAGAATTATGTGCACGCAAGATATTCATGTTTGCACGCAATTCTGTTGTAACTGACCTGAGTTATGCGTGCATGAGTTTTGTTGCTGACGATGGGCATAACACGTTTGGGATTACTCTATGAAGTTTAATTTCTTTAATCTGAAACATATTTTTGCTCAGTGATGAGCTGATTGCAAGTATATATGAAAGTAATTATAAAAATACCTTAACTTGAATCATTACAGTAATTTTCTAAGGTGAATGTTTTATATATTCTTGATTTAGATTAACTGTTGCACATTATACTTATTGAGATAATTCTGTCTGCAAATCTTTCCATTCGTAACAAAACTATGTCTGGGATTTATTCAAATTAGCTTGATATCATGTGACTACATATGCAATCTTTTTATTTAGGTTTATTTCTGCTTCAAATTTTTGCGAATAGTACACAGAATCGATAAAAATACTAACAAATTTATGCGTAGTTTGATGCTTTTGAGAATAGTACTTAGCGTTGATGGAATGCGTTGCTAAAAGCTTGTTTCCATATTGGCAATACTAATCCTCTTAAACATCAATGCATATAATAATAGTAGCCAGTCATACCTATATAAAAGCCTGACCAAGCAGTGGTACTTTAATTCTTACGTGAATTACCTTATCCATTGATTTTAGAATATGCTTTTTCTGGATATCAAACATCATCAATCATTATATTGAATCAATAATTAGTAAATGATTCACGTAATCTTGTTTAATTTTATTGATGTGTATTTCAGTAGATAGGCTGAAATTGCCATTAAAAGTATAAGAAATCTAATTAAAGATTTGATTGTGATTAATATATAAAGGCACATGGGTCCAAAGGATCACCAACAACGAATATTCATCACTGCCTCGCATATAAGCATCAATTAGTCCTGTAATCTATTAAACACAACATGTCGCAAGTACATTTAGAGGAAGTAAATTGCTCGGTACACCTAGAGACAGTTCTACTCGTTCCCAAATTATGTTGCCAAGTTATATTCATACACAGATCTATGATATTCAAGGGACTGACAGCTTAACACCCCATCTGAGAGTATGAGGTAATTAAAGTAGAGTGTAATTGCCATTGAGAATATGTAGGCAATTTGGTAATTATGCTTGGCAGCCGTAAATATGCTACTAACAGTAATTAATATATTTGATTACAAACAAGAGTCAGTGTCGCAACACAGCTGAAGATGCCTTTTGTTAGTTGTTGCTGTCTGTTGCACTATCTTTGCATTTTTAATTGCTTCGTATCAGAAATATACTGCTATTTAAATCTACTGTGATCTACTTTTCTATTGACATTGGTATGCTTTGACAAAATCTATGAAAAAAACAGAAGATATATACCTTATGCAAAACTAATTATTCACCTAAAATTATTAATGGTTAAATATAGTAGGCATTTTGGTTCATTTACCCCATATTCCATCAATACATAATAACAACTGTTATAAAGTCAGTTGTGACGTAATCAGTGCGTGTGAGAAGGCAGTCATAGCATTACACATTGTTTAATACCTACTTATATTAAAACAAGAAACAACATGACCTGAACAAACTCAAAAATGTATTCTTGTAATAGTTCAGTCCTTTGTACAACAATTAACATCTACATATGCCTTCTATTCTAGTATAAAAACTAATTGATTACCAGGGGAGTGGGGATCATATATCAATCGAAGCCCTATGTAATCTGAATGGGGAGGACCTTTCCTATTGTTTCTTTTAAATATTCTGTTAAATTACAGTTTCTTCATATTTTGTTTTTTAACCGAAACAATTGTGAAGTTTTTGGAATCACTATATTTTTTCCATACGAGTCCAATCCTATTGTTAGTGACAAATAACTTCAGAAATGAAATATTTCCAAGATTGCAACGTTTCATTAAAATGTCAGACTTCCCAAATACCAAAGGAAAGTCTGATTGATGAGTTTCTTCACGTTTGACATTAACAGTCTGCCAACAAACCAACAAATATTGGAAAATAATTTACCAGGTCATACCCTGAAAGTTTTGTATTTTTATGAATGTATGTGTTACAATTTTAAGTATAAAAGAATATTTTCTTTGTATAAAAGTCATATTTTTATCAACATGTTTACAAGGGATATTTTTCACAAACACTCTACTTGTTTTATCATCATCTAGTGGCTGCACCAGAGAGTCCCAGACAAGTTGTCCAAGGTGTTTGAAAGGGTGCAAATATCACTGTCAGCATCCACACCCAGTGTTCTCCCCAGGCCCTTGAAGCATCATGGTACCATGATGCTTTGGACTTTCCCCATGATGCTTGGAACATCTTCTATGATGCTTTTATCAGGAAACAGTTAAATTATTTAACTATTCTCTGCTTCTGTATAATCTTAAAGTGCAATTTAGGACATTTCAATGCCTTCTAATTATTAAAAATACCTTGTGTCAGACCCAACTATGGTGGATGTAACACTTACCACGATGCTTGCCCATGATGCTAGGGAGAACTCTGTTCCACACCTACCTCCAGTCCCCACCATGTTCAGAGCAAATTTTAAGAATATGTACCTAGATGGCACTCTCTGCTTTTTCAAAGCAGTGCTCCCTGATGAAATGCTTAGCCTCTTCCCTGACTGGGACCCTAGCCTGTAGAAATTGCATTCGAGGATGTTAATTTATACTTGTTTTATAGTATAAATGAAGGTTTATACAACACAATATTTCCGAAATCAATTTAATTTAGAAGTTGTTTTTTTTTCACAAATAAATGTGCATACTCACTTTATATAGATAAATGTTTTCATTGTCCTTCATGACCTAATCGATGCAACAGCATATTAATTAACAACTAAATGGTGTTTTTTCAAACACATGTTTTAAACATTTAATTTTTAAAGCATCACTGCAGTTTTAAATTAGTGTCTTCATAATACAGATGTAGTTTTTTTCTAATATACTGAGTGAGCTGATGAGTGCAAAAGCTTTATGAATATTAATATTGTGTTATATTATTGTTGTGTTTAATGAATATTTATTCATAAAAAAATTATAGTAAAGTACTTCAATTTGAAAGGGATATTTTAACAATTACATTGTTATACACACACAACAGGTAATTGGGTGTTTTTCTAATATGTGATTTTATTTACAGCAGTGTATTGATGAATATCAATTTTAAATTTAATTGGTATTATCATGAATATATTTGTGGGTATGAACAACTTTTAATTTGAATTCTTTTCAGGCAAACATGTTTATACTCACAAATACAGATGATTGGTTCCCTTTTCTCAGGAGCAAACTCGATCATTATTGTAACATCCATTAGTGCCCAGTCAACATACATGCATGCAATCAATCAACTGAACCCTAGACCTAAACTTTTGAAACAAATAGTACATCTGATCAAAACAAAATGATTAAAATTTCACAGGTTTAATTTAAAATTCAAGATTCATGTTGTCTATTTGGAGGTTCTAGGCGAAACATTTTGATTTAACTTTTTAGGGGTTTATTTGAAAAAATTTTACTACAAATGGTAAATGTCTCCAGGATCAGTGGTTCTTAGCTTTCATTAGATACGTTAGGTATTTATTCTATTGCTATTGTTTTGTTTCTGAATTTCATCTTTTGAACTTTATCTCCGCTTATGAGATCGCTTCATCATGCAATTTTGAAATACCACTGGTTATTATTAGAAAGACATTGAAGCTATAATGAATCCAATGATGACTTTGTTGATGAATTATCCTCTGAAGTCTCTGAATGAATGAAATTGGACAACTCTGGCATTTAAAGTTTACTTAATTTATTCTTATGGTGTATACAATTTTAATACTAGCTTTGGAAATATCGTTTCTTGGTTTTGATAATGAATTTAATCCTTTTCCTATTTATTTGTTGTATAAATTTTTTTTAAATGTTTTTTTTTTTTAAGTTTATTTTATTTTTATGTATTAGATGAAATAAAATGAGTAAAGTCGCCTTCTTCATATTTTTGTTTCTAGAAACTTATTTATTTAATTAAAAAATAGATAGCTTTTTCTGAATAATTTAAAAATACCTATTTACCTTTAAATTTCAAAAGAAATCATTGAATACTCAGGCATGCATCAGTGGATTAATAATGGAATGAAACAAGAAAAGTTTGAGGAAATAGAAAGAAGAAAAAGATAGATTTGTTATTGAATGAATGGATCAGGATAGTGTAAGATTAGAGTAATTGGATTGGTTTGAGAAAAATGATGATCAGCTTATAGTCGTCTGAATGTTTGACAGCGATAGTGTAACTAATTCATATTAAATATTCTCCTGCTTACAGGATGTCTTGCCAATCTTGCCAGTCAGTGACGAAAAGCTTAAGCAACGATGCCAAGAATGTTTTATATTGATTCAGTCATCATGGCAACGAAGTGATAGTCTGCTGAGGGGAAGGATTGGCGGCAATATCTGGTGAAACAAGAAGAAATGTGAGTTTTGATTGACATTATTCATTGCATTTTTTCACATCTTGTAATTATTTATTAGTTAATTATTATCATCAAGTATTCACTATGTAGCCCACCAGTTGATTAATTTTCTGTTTTTGCTATTTGACATTCCAAAGTGTCAATCAAATTTAACACCAATTGATTGACCAATTAGAACAGACCTAGGAATATGCCCGTCTCACAAACCCAAGAAATTGTTCCTGCATTTCTGACCCCTGACCTATCCTGTCATTTATATTTTTTACACTGTTTATTGCATAAGCCCCTTTGTCTCATTTTAATGCTTGAATAAATTAGCTTACTTTGTCTATCCATACTGTTTATGTTTAGCTTTACATTCACCTGAAGAAGTGCACTGTGTGCACAATAGCTAGTGTACTGTCAAATAAACTAGTCTTTATTAAAGTACTAAATGTTTTTTGAGTTTTAATTTTTTATATATTATACGCTGTTGTTGGTTTGTGGGACCTCAGCAATAATATCAAAAGGGAATGGCCTAGTGAAGCTGTACGTTACACAATAGAACACTGCTCTTATCCAAGGGTGTGTTTCTGCTGAATAACACCAAAAACACATGTTTTTTATAAACTGTTAAATTCCTTCTGAGCTTAAATGACGGTCACCAACGGAAGTTGAAGCTGCCCTTACTTCTTTTGCGAGCTACAGCGCATGCTGCGAAAGAAGTAAACAACACACCGCAAAAGTATGAAAAAGTATGGTATGATCTTCAAGCATGTCATCTTATTGGTTTAATTTGTTTTTTTCGGCCCGAAAGAGGTTAATTTGGGTCACCAACGGGTCATTACTAACACGGTTTTGCGTTGCAGCTGAAAAGTGTACCACAAAACACGTGTTTTCTGAACCCGTACCCTATAATGAATGAGTGTAAAAACACACATTTTTAGAACGCATTCCTAACCGTGTTTTTGTTTTGTTCCCCGTTTCTACTGGGGAAAAAACACATGTTTCTTAATAACCGTTTAAAAACGTTTTTTTGCTCAGCAGAAACAGGCCCCAAGTCTCTTTGCAAGGTTTATAGAGTACAGTAGATCTGTTTTTCAGTCATGCAAAAAAAAAATCTTTTTTAGTCATGAAAAAAAAAATCTGACTAGAGAAGTAAGTATCTTAACCACCAAGCTACAGTTCCACTATTATTACCTTCCATTCTCGCTGTTGAGATCTAAAATTAAACACAAGATAAAATGAATCATAAAATATTATTACCTGCCTTTAGCTACTCATGGACACTGCTTGCTCATTAAACACAATCTGATATATTTTCATGTTCAAATATATTTTCATTTCTCTCAATTTTGAAGTGATAGCATTTCTCAGTGTGGAATATTAAAGACAATTTGCAAAGCAAAACTTTGATTGCTTTTCTTGTAATTTTGTATAGGGAAGCTATTATGAATGGTTCATGTTTTATAAATGAGTATTAAATTTTAATTTCTCAGTTACAAGCTGAATTTGAGATAATTTTGGATGATCATCACAATCATATATGTACTCTAATTCTAACCAATCATATTTCATTTCAGCAAGACCATTAAAGATAAAACTATGTCCTAAGTGAAATAGATCCACAAAAATATAATTTTTCCCAATTGATATTTATTGCAGAGACTCTTCTATGTATAGCCTTCCAGATGCTCTGAAAAACAATAGTAAATTGATGCAATTGATATTGTGTTGGAAAAACATTTAATAATTCCAAAGCGATCCTTACATTAAGATGGTGAATACAAAACTCAGGAAAGTAAAAAATCAGCGAAGATAAAACAAACAAAAAAACGGCAAAGACAAATAAATTGGATCATTGCAATAGTAGTGTTCTAGTGAAGCTTGGTGGTTAAGGTACTCACCTTACAATTCTAGGGTCCTGAATCCAAATCCTGTAAAAGACCAGGATATTTTCTCACTACAAATCATTCAAAACCTGAAGTTTTCTCCACACTATCAAGTTTCAACGAGAGCTTCTAGAAATATATGAGTTGCAATGTGATAAAGTACGGCAAGTAAGTGTAAGAATATAGTGAACATGTGCAGAGGGAATGTGAATGAACAAACACATTTACAAATTATAAAATACAAGAGGCTACAATGCAACAGTAAGTGAATGCTGGAGCTTTGAATGTGTATGATTATTCTACAGTGATAATAAAATATAAACAGATGTAACAACTAAAGATCTACTAAATTTAAAGCCTTTTAGTTGATATAACTCCATGTTAAGGTCATTCATTTGTCTAATTTTCACATTTATTTGATTAAAGTGCTATATAAATATAACATATTATTATTAATTCACTGAATGCTGCTCTTAAATGACCTTTCATTACACAGTTCATGCAGTGTTAAGAGACCACTGTTGTGAGCTTCTCGCGTTTAGATCCTCAGTTAACGTATAAATATTTTGCCGGATTCTATGTTCTTCCAAGTAATGAGTCCTCAAAGTGTCAAGCACATAAATCGTAGTCATTTGGAAATGCAGCTTTAATATGCTGCAAACCTCTTCTATCCAATGTTTTTTCTTTTGATGTTATTATCAGAGTTTCACAATGGACAATTTCAAGAGAAAATTTGAAACTTTGCTCATTGAACTTTTTCAATGCTGTAGATTTATAGCACTAAACAAATAACGCTGATAAATGGATCACCACCATAACAATTATCTTTTTCTAACTGTAGTTGGAAGAAGGTTGGTCTTTTATTGTTTCCAAGAATTGAATAAAGGATACAAAAGGCATTATTTGTTGGAAATGGCTATACTTCCATCATGCCGTATTGCATTAAAATTTTAGACATTGTTGCTGATAGTAATAATATGCCCTTCCAACCACAAAGGATTGTCAGGGGGAACTTTTGTAGTTGAAATACAAATTGAGGCAGCAGAAGTAAAGGAATCATAAAGAGACACTAATATTTGTTTTCACTTTAGCCTAAAAAACACATTGATGGATCATTGCAATAGTAGAATTCAAGTGAGGCTTGGTGGTTAAGGTGTTTGCCTTCTAATTCTAGGGTTCTAAATCCTGTAAAAGACTAGGACATTTTCTCGCTAAAAATCAATCAAAAGCCTAAAGTTTTATCCATACTAACAAGTTTTGTGAGATAAATACACCCATATATGGAAGTAATACACCTATATATGGATGTAATACACCTATATATGGATGTAATACACCCATATATGGATGTAATACACCTATATATGGATGTAATATGACATCATCACGTCAATATATGAGGCTTGCATTCTCAAAACTAGACTTGCCACAAGTCTCTAATTTATTGATTTTTCGTAATATTAGCACACTTCGGAAAGCGCCACCAGCGTCAGTATACTATGGAACGCCATGCAAATAAGCAAAAATCGATTTATTTTTAAGCATTTTCAAAACCAGTGTACTGTCGACCGCTAATTGTTTAAAAGATTGCGGCAGTATTGTAATACTTTAGCATAGAGAAAAGCTGAAATACTTATTACTCATAACTTTGACAGTAGTAAGTCAATACCAGTAAATAACCTATCATTCTTATACAGTACTGTGGAGAATATGAATATATTAAAAATGGGATGATGCTCCATATGGGCAACACTTGTAGTTATTTGTGTGTGTATTTTTGTTGTTGGATGTGAAAAAAAACAACATAAAATGTGTCTTTTGTCTTTTTAGCTTATTGACCTGTTCTTTTTTTTATCAGATTTTGGTGCAAGAAAAGCTACTACACAGTAACCCAGGAGTTATTGCCACCTGTTCATCTATGACATCCGAACCATAACACAAATAGGGATATAGTTAATATAATTATTTTCGTCATATAAATCTGTAAATTCTTATGTAAACCTTGTTTTATTTATTTGGAAACCAAAAATGTTGCTTTTTAAGTTGTGCCGAGTTGTGCTAAGTTGTGCTTAATGTGGTCTATTGAAAGTGGTTACGGCTAAGTATTAAAATATGGCATTGGCTACAATCTTCAATTTCAATAAATGGCAAACTTCAAGTATGTGGAGTGTCTCTTTGACTAGGAAATTATTTGGAGGCAAATGAGTAGTGTTCTTTGATCTTTCAATTTAATATTAATGGACATTTGTTTTAATTATTATTGTCAATATATAGTAAAATATTTTTGAAAATTTTTTAGAAGTTAAGCTAATTTGTAGTTTGAACTGTGCATACCTGTATCCAAGGTCAGTCAACATAAACTTATGTTGTGATGGGCATGTGGAGTTTTAACTACGAATTGGGTCAATATTCAGGTCATCACAATTCATTGCATCTACCCAATCAACTTTAAGATTTGATTTAAAAAAGTCATGCATGCATTTGTATACATTTAGTACAGCACATCAATGCAAGTTTATTTTATTTATAAATTTGTTGAGCTTTCTAATTTATTGTTTGTAACATTGCTATGGTGGTTGTTACATTTGTTGTTATTGCAATACAATATTAAGGATTAATGTTATTAGGGAATATTTTTTTATTATTATTATTAGTATTAATTATTATTATTATTATTATTATTATTATTATTATTTCTATTATAATTAATACTGTACAATAGCATGACTGATACAATGATTAAAATTAAGTTACCCAAAATCCACATCACCATCCCACATATTCTGTTCTAAGGGTCATAACCTTTTAGATCATGGCATATGTCCATTAGCAGACAGACAATATTGAGAATTAACCATCAGAGAGTGGAAAGCTATTACCATAGCAATAACTATTTTGCCATTGTGATGTTCAAGCGCTATTGTCCCCTTGGCGATGCTGGGATGAATGTAACAGAGATCTTCACTTAAGCTACGCTGGGCATTTTTTTTCAATTTAATTTGTTGCCACTGCTGTGAACCTTATGGCAGAGAAAGAGATCAGGGATGAGCTCACAAGGTCATAAACTTATTTTGGGTATAAGTTTGGTTCAACAACATTTTCAATTGACCTTTGACCTACAGCATTATAAATGCATGAATTATAGAGAAATACATTATGTTGTAATCATGTCATTAGAATATTTCTCCATGTTCAGTATGTTGTTCTGATGCGTAAAAGTGTTAGTCTTATTCAATGTGTTAGGAGAAAGGAATTATGAAATGACACAGTATTATGATTTTGATCATGTTTTAATACAGATGTTATTGCAATTATGTTGAATATGCAGTAGTTCATTATGTAAGTAATGCATGTTTTTAATTCAAGTTCATTATAGTCAGTCACATTATATGTGTAGATTATTTAAAACATTTTTGCTATATCACTCAAGTATGCATGAGGTTACATTAATACTACTAAACCATAGTCTACATTGGACCTACCATAGGGGTACTATGGTGAACTATAATACCTCCATAAACCTATACATGGTTAATACACCATCCCCAACCCTCCCACATGAATTCAGTCTCTCTCTATCACTCTTTCTATGAATTTTTTTTTTTTTAATGAATTTGATGCACTCTGGGTCAGATTCCCATAACCTGGGGCAGAAATCCCAAGTAAATTCATCCCCAGGAGGTCAAATTCAGTTTCAGCTAGCCTGGAGTGCAAACTTCCAACATGGATGGCTAAATTCACTAAGGATTTAGGCTGAGGGGATTAAATTCAAGAGTGATGGGTAATAAATCCATGTGACACCAGTATGGTTCATTTCCAAAAAAACATCCAGGCAATACCTGTCATTTGAAGACTCGTTGCAATGGCTTTACATAAAAAGGTGTGTGATAGTAATGTTCTGTAGAGGCATGCAGAAAAAAATACAGTAGTTGGATAAAGACTATTAACTTCGTCAGACCCATTTCACCTTCACAAACATGATCTATTATTTTTTCCCTATTTTTCTGTGACTGTTGTAATGTGGTGGTATGTTACAGTATGTAAATTTACAAGTACCATCACCTGGTTGGCTGTTCCTGCATCCAGTTCCTGTATAACTACATATATCTTTTTTAAGAACTTGTTTATTCACCACCTGTATGATTATTTTTTTCTAATGTTCGTGCCACCTGCAATTAATAAATTTGATTTGTGCTTGTTGAGCAATTTAATGAATATAAAACTACACCTGGATATCGGATATGACATCAGAAATGAATAAAAGTTTATTCATATATACAGTGTAATCGTATCATATTTCTACTGCGTATGCCTTTAAAACATGAATGTTGTTGACCCGCGTTAAAAGCATCGTGGGTAATTTCTTTGCCATTATATGACACAAAAATACTCCGTAAAATTTGCGAATCACCATGAAATTATCAGATTTGATTATAAGTTCATTTGAGATCGTGTTGCAACTGATTTTTGCTTCCAGCTAATTATGATTAATGGCTTTGCGTGTCGCACGTCACGTGCTAGCCCCAGGGAAAGTTATAACAGCAGTTTGAAACCGAACACGATGCAATGAGTCGTATCCACGTGGATTTTATTGCGCATGTCGCTCCAACTGAGAGCTATGGTTTGTTGGGTAAGATGCTCGCTTTCAAACGCCAAGGTCCCTGGTTCTATCCTAATGGCATATAGGCCATTTCCTGATTTTTCTCAACCAGCAAACTCTTTAAACAAGAAAACTACGTTTTTACTTCTTGATTCCTCACCGCTCTGTGTTGTTTTTACATTTAAGGATGACGGTGGATGATGACGATGACAGTCCTAGAGGGATTAGCATTGTAATGAGTTGGCGTTTTTTTCCCCTACTTTTAAAAATACGTAGGAGGCCTATACAGTACATCCTTAGCTCGCCATTTTTAATTGATTGTGGTTAATTTACGCACACGCTGACGTGTGTATTACTACGCCAACTTCAGTACCGGTACTAACTGAACTCAGATGTAATTATCTTCAATTATTAAGTTTCTGAGGTTTATTCAAATGTTTGTTTCGTACTTGCGTTTCCATCGACAGGTTGTTGACATAATATTCTATATATTGTTTTCATTATCACTATTGCATGCTTACTTATCATTGAGCTTGCAGCTATTCACTATTCGTCAAATATTTCGAGGTAATTTCCTTGTGTGCCATCAAACAATACGAGTCTATGCTTGTTACTGTGATTATCTGGAATGGTTGTAGTGACCAAAGATTGCTGCGTATGAAATAAATCCTAAGTAAGTAGGATATCTTTCGCTAAGTTGTCGGTAGCATTGAAGTACAGTAATGACGTCAGAAGTTACGTTTACGGTTATGTCATTCAATGTGGGGTGGGTATAGGGGTGACAAAAGAGGCGTTCGCCAAATAGCCAAGACAAAAATACCAAGTGTGTAATGTAATCACGTGCATGACTAAATCTCCGAAGCTTCCAGTAGGAAGGTGTTGACCCCATGTAGGGGAACACCCCAACACCTTCTATCGACCATAGTTCTGCCCTATCAGACCATGATTGGTCATCGATTGCCACTCGTGCGCGACACACACACACACACACGCATATATATATATATACTGTCTCTTATACACATCTAGATGTGTATAAGAGACAGGTGCTAAGTTGTGCTTAATGTGGTCTATTGAAAGTGGTTACGGCTAAGTATTAAAATATGGCATTGGCTACAATCTTCAATTTCAATAAATGGCAAACTTCAAGTATGTGGAGTGTCTCTTTGACTAGGAAATTATTTGGAGGCAAATGAGTAGTGTTCTTTGATCTTTCAATTTAATATTAATGGACATTTGTTTTAATTATTATTGTCAATATATAGTAAAATATTTTTGAAAATTTTTTAGAAGTTAAGCTAATTTGTAGTTTGAACTGTGCATACCTGTATCCAAGGTCAGTCAACATAAACTTATGTTGTGATGGGCATGTGGAGTTTTTGTGCAGATCTCTCATTCGTTCGTATCTGTTTGCCAGAGCGAAATCGTAACCAGTTGAAGCCATCACTTTGCTTACAGGCTTTTTCTTTTTTTAGTCTGTGATTTCGCACGCATGCGTTGTTTGGGCTCATTTATATTTGAACGACCCTTTTTTCCACTTTCCCCCCTTGTTTTGAATTTTCAAAATGTTGTATCTCATTAACCTTAGCCGAGTGTCTTATAAAAATCAGTTGTACAACATATCAAAGCCTGGCTTTAAAGAAGTGAAATCTGCGAATGTTAAACAAGTTGCTCCAACTGGGATTCGAACCCAGAACCTTTTGCTTTTTATCTTTACCACCTGATCCACTGAGGCTTCGTTAGATTTTGAAATCCGATTAAAATCAACTGATTTTTCACATTCCTGCACAAGCAAGGAACCACGCTAATTCCCTATCATCCCTTAGAAGCAGAGTTTACATCGAATTCCCAATGATATTTAATTTGTGGAAATATTTCTGAAATCAATAAAGCACTATATTTAGTAGATAGTACGTGTCTTTTGGGATATGCTTACGCGTGCGCATTTAAGAACTTAAGCAACCTCTCGGGTAAATCAGAAATTTGTTTATTCAATCGATATTGGCAATAAACCTACTGCATAAAAAAAAATAAGATTTGTATTCTTCTATATTTTCATTGGCCTCTTCGAGAAAATACTCCAGACTTCCACTATTGAGTACAGTCGTTCGCCAATAAATGGATATTGTTATCAGCATCAAGAGAATGCTCTCCATAGTCTCCAGTCAACCTAGTAAAAGAAGAGCTATAAATGCGTGATAGACCTTGTTAAAGGTCTAAATCCTCATAATTTTTCTCCAGATTGTCCAATCGTCTAAATTAAATATTCAGGAATACGCGCATGTTCTAGTAACGTACCGGTACTGTTCCCAAACCTTAGAACAATATAATTGGGCGGGGCCTAATTCCTCTATGGTCCACCGAAATACTTTTGTTTGGCGTCATAACAAAAAGTGTCTTTGACGTAATGGAAGTTTCATATTTTTGTAATAAATAGCGCGTCAATAATGGTTGTCACATGATGCAATATATAAATTAACATATTGGGTATAAACATAGCCGCTACATTATGTTGAGCATGTGGTTATAACTTATTATGGTAATACTAAATCGAGGTCATTTCTAGGTTTACGCCTCGAAAAAATCAATGCAGTACTGTGCTGAGTATAATTGACTGAACAAAAAACTCATCTCGAACGTCAGAGTAAAAGTAATAACATTTCTATGCTCTTATAAACAAAAGGTCCAGAGTTATTCTGGTTGGTTCAGTTCAATAATAAAAACTGGCTCTCATTATGAGTGTATTTTACTTTAAAATGTGACTACATTGGATATATGCGCATATATTTTCTCTGAAGACACAGGGTCGTTGCTGTCATGAGGTCCCTCTCGTCGCTACCCAAACTTGATGAATGCCCAGCAGAGCGATGCCCATTGAGGCTAACAATACTATTTTAAGGTTTGCGTTTTACGTTTAAAATCATCATATCACGAAGATTAGATAAAGTGATCGCCACTGAACATCAACTAGGCTTCTCAAACTACTAATAGATGTCTACAGTATATGTTCCTATCATTCCTGATGATGACAAAAATAATAATCCCGACACGATGACGTGCATTTCGATACTTGGAGTATGTATTATACTATCATGTATATTATGTACATTTCGTAATTAGAGTATTAGCACTACTGCATTAAGCTGGTTTTCCACTAGACGAATTTATTCGCGCGAATCAAGGCGTCGGTTCGCTTAAAGAGCTCTGATTGGTTGCGCATTTTTTCGCTTCGCAAAATGTCCGATAGGGATGTGAATGCGCATGCGCATGAACCGACGCTTTCGATTCGCGCGAATAAATTCCCAATAAAATCCTAACCACCGTCTTAACATCATTACTATCCTGACGAAAAATCCGGTGTTTTACATTCTTCACCTATTGGCAGTGCAAGCAACGCTGAGAAACTAAAATCTTGAAATGACTAAAGCCGGTTTTCCACTAGGCGAATTTATTCGCGCGAATCGAAAGCGTCGTTCATGCGCAGCATGCGCAGTCACATTTCTACCGGATTTTTCGCTACAGCGAAATTGGTAGTTCGAACTGTTTCTACTCTTTGCGAAACGAAAAATGTGCGCAACCAATCAGAACTCAGGAACCGAACCGACGCCTTCGATTCGCGCGAATAAATTCGCCTAGTGGAAAACCGGCTTATTCCACTAGACGTATTTATTCGCGCGAATCGAAAATTTTCGCCTATACGCATGAACTGTTTAATTTTTATCACGAGATTCTCAAATGCGCGTGCGTACGGGTACAAATTTTCGATTTGCGCGAATAAATTCGCCTAGTGGAAAACGGCCTTTAATGCTCCACTCATGCGACAGTCTGGGCTTTAGTTAAATTGGAAACGTTTTTCATAATTAAGCCGATTTAAAAATGTCTTTAACATTTTCGGAAATAGTAAAATTTTCAATTATTTGTATGTCAGTGTTTTGGGCACCAAATTGTTGATATGTTTTGTCACACTAAAACCAAGAGTAAATATATACCACTATTCGTCAATTTAACTTTACCTCTCATTAATTACCGTATTAGATACTGATTCGCGTCTTTTCTAATTACTCACATCAGTATCTTCTCTAAACATTTGAAGGCTTGAGTGTAACGCGGCATGCATTGTGCGTCGATAAATAGTATTTATTCATTCGTCAATGCGTAAACACCATGCGTCTGAATTCTGACAGACGATATAACCAGTAACAACAGTTCTAGTAACTATCATTAACAGAAATGCACTTTTTAAAACCATTTGTGAAAATAGGACAGCTATTTATCGACACATGCTTTTATAAAAGAACTATGCAAAGTTATTTCCAAATTAAAAGATGTAGAAGTTCACCGAAATTAGCGCAAGGTTCAAAACATAGGGCTTATTCGACTGGTTCATTTCGTTGAGTACGAATTTTCGTTGAGTATTATGTTCATTCGGCTGGTTCGTAAAATAGACTTCGTTGACAACGAAAATTAACGTAACCAGAATGCATTAATCAGCGTTAAGTTATGCACGTGAACACAAAAAATATGGCCGATTGGTCAGTTTAGCAACAACATTTGCGTTAATATAATTTAGATTAAATTTCAGAAAATAAAAATTACAATATTTACCCACATTGAAGTCAAAAAATAATTGTAGGCCAACAGAATTCAAATACTGTATGAAAACATTTTTTTTACGAAAAACCTATACTGCCACAATCCGAAGCAGCCTTGATTACGCAGCGTGTATCGCGGTAACTATGCAGCCATTTTGTTTTGTCGAGAATTTTCCAGTTTTCTATTCGACTGGTCGTCTTCGTTAAGTAGGATTTTACCACTGCGCAGGTGGGCTTGGTTAACGCAGAACGACCAGTCGAATACGGCCATAATGTTATGCCTTGACATAGGTCTACCTCACACTTGCGCGTTACTAAAACATTGAGATCTCTTGCTATAACACCTTTATCGATTTAGTTGAAATTACCTCTAAGTAAGACAAAACTGAAATTGTATCGCTGATATGAAATCGATCGTTCGAACAAATCATAACGTCGCACGCCACTCTATGTTTTAATCATGTAAAGTGGCAAGGATTAAACATGTAGGTCTATAACATTAGCTTAACGTTATTGCCCGACTGGTTTACAATCGGAGGCGCTGTATTGTGGTTGATCAATAAATATCTCGGTGTTCAATTGCGTTGGTGTTCTGTTGCAAGTCTGTGATCGCGATTGTTGTAGCACGGAAATATCATTTGCTGTAATACTGACAAGTATACAATTATCTTCAGGATTACGGTGATCTTCACAATGAAAAATGATATTTACAAAAATTAGAAGTATGGTGATAACAATAGGTATACATTATTCCGTACGTAACGTGTGCGTGATGTTAAAATATTTCACGTAATCGATGTGCGCTGTAATTTAGTAGTGAATGCATATCACATATGTGCATTCGTAGACGTCATTTGTTTTGCCCTACTTTATCATTCCAAAGCCTATGAGAATAAGTTTTCTTATAATAATTATATTGATCATTCACACATGTTACTCAAGGGAATTATCAAAAGAATTACATCAATGAGGTCACGTTGTGTCAGTGATGAGACAATCGGTAGTTATCCGGGACCCTATTCTACTATTTTAATTAATATTCATCATTAGAAACTTTTGTCAACCATATACGAACATGAAAGTATTACATAAATTATTTATTATGTAATAAATATAATGATTATTTAATATGTTTGTGTCCGTGTATGGTTGACAGTCAATATTTCCTATGATGAATATTGATGAGTACAGTAGTAGAATGTTATTGAGACTGGTGGTGCGGCGGTGTTGGAAAGCAATATGCCTACTCTGTAAAACAGTTTATCTTGTAGTATTAAACGCTTTTGTTCAAGATCACAAATAAACAAATTTCTGTATCATTATTGTGTTTATTGTCCAAGTATTACTCTCAGTGGGGAGGATTAAATTCTGGGCTACACCTTTCGTTTATACGGTATACAAAAAAAAAATTCAATTCACAATTCTTCGTGTTAGATACAATGATCATATTAGCACATACCCTTTTAGCTACCCAGTTATATTCATCTCTTTTTTCAAAATTGTATGAATTTATTAATCGTCATTCCGCTGGTTTTGATCTTTGTATTGTAGAAACCTATTTACAGGCATTTTATGTTTTTTCCCGAATTGTTAAAAAAAAACTTGCATGCATAATGCGGCGATAAACACTATCACACGTTGGTGTGTGAGTTTGTGCTCGCATGAAATATTGCACTTAAACGAGGCAGAATAGATTACTACAAGAGGGCGAACAGGGAATTCCTGTTTAAAGCAAGGACTATGCATAATGGACAACATGTAATAGATTGCGCGTATGTGCGTAATGGTCTGTGCATAAGAGCACACTCAATGACGCACGTGTGGCCTACACCCCTACACGGAGCGAATAGTTACGTAATGACTAATGACCACGCGTAATGGCCATACAAATTTTTACATTGGTTGTCAGAAGTGGTGGGCGTTATAATGACGCGTAATGACCATGACTATGTATGTAGTTTCCTGTGTTCGATAACAATTATTAAATAGGTCTGATTTTGGAAGTAAAGCAGGAGTTCACTTAACATAAGGCCTAGGCTTATGTAAACCTGATCGGGAAAGTTTACCGTATGTGATATTGAGTCATTCTATTGACTATTGTACAGTGGGGTTGTTTGCAAGATTGCCAAAAACATTTAAAACTAGGCTTATTCTGATCATTCATCATATCTAGGCCCTATATAATAATTCCGCTATCGCCACCGCGTAACTTCCCCTATCTCTTCTGAAACCACTGGCAGGAATGTGCTCATATACATATCTCATACACTGGGGCTTCTATATGTCACGACTACATTCCGCTACTATTTAATGTTGGATATTGGATAACAACGAAAAAACAGCCAAAAACCACCGAAAATCAGTACCTGTTTCGCCATGTTTCGTAGGTTGCCTACGTCACGTAAATACAATTAATCACATCTATTTGTAGCCTACTGCAATGCTTAGGTCTAAAACAATCGAGTCAGGCCGTAAAAGAACCAGTCTATGTTTCGCTTTATTACGTCATCGCCCAGTACTTCTGACGTTTGTCAACAAAATGGGTGACAAGCATGTTCCCGTACCGCTTCGGAGTACCCATTGCACTGGATATATTGTAGTTTTATGGCACAAAATATCAACATCAGCAATAAATGGCATGTTTTAGCCTATGATGTCGATCACAGATAGGCCTAGACCTAGGGAGGGTCAGGTGTAGTTGCCTTACCAGGGCCTATCCTCTATCTGTCGAATCCGGGTCGATTTGGATAGTGCATTCAGATAGATAGGGTCAAGTCAGCTCCACGAATCAATACCTTAAATTTACGTAAACTCGTCGGGACAATGTTTACTGGTTCTTTGTCAGTAGTTCGGATAAGCCTTACATGTATCCACCTTGATTCAAGACAAACACGTCTCTCATGCCCAAGGCTAGGCCTGCTGTATATTTCTGTACTTTCACTTGGGTCTTGGGTAGCCCAAAGCAACAGGGGAATATCCAGTAGGGGAGACGGACGTCACCGGGGAAGGGCTCCTGCCCCGTTTCGCCACTATTTTTTGTAAAATTTCAATGCAATATAATGTGCTATTTGCTTTTTCAATTATTCTGAAACTGTTGTGTGTGCGCCCTCACCCCCCCCCCCTCATTTGAAACATTGAAAAGACACTCAAAACATTAACTACAAAGACGTTTTCCAGAAAAATAATGACATGGTAACTATAACATCTACAACGATTGCCACCTCAACTTCCCCATTCAACAATGTACATGATCGTTACCTTTCCCGACTCATTCAACACCGTGGGGAGCACTGGTATATGCTAGTCATTATTATTATCATTACTAGTTTTATTGTTGTATCATCATATATATTGCTAACATGATTGTACTGTCGTTTTTTTCTTGTCTATTTCCACTACCAAATCCGTTGGTAAATTATGTTAAAAATTCATTCAGCAAAAGTCGAGTGGAAACACGAAATGCTATATTTAGTCGACCGTGGCGTTCCATAGGTAATCAGGATAACAACGAAAAAACAGCCAAAAACCACCGAAAATCAGTACCTGTTTCACAGGTTGCCTACGTCACGTAAATACAATTAATCATCTATTTGTAGCCTACTGCAATGCTTAGGTCTAAAAATAATCGAGTCAGGCCGTAAAAGAACCAGTCTATGTTTCGCTTTATTATCGCCCAGTACTTCTGACGTTCGTCAACAAAATGGGTGACAAGCATGTTCCCGTACCGCTTCGGAGTACCCATTGCACTGGATATATTGTAGTTTTATGGCACAAAATATCAACATCAGCAATGAATGGCATGTTTTAGCCTATGATGTCGATCACAGATAGGCCTAGACCTAGGGAGGCTCAGGTGTAGTTGCCTTACCAGGGCCTATCCTCTATCTGTCGAATCCGGGTCGATTTGGATAGTGCATTCAGATAGATAGGGTCAAGTCAGCTCCACGAATCAATACCTTAAATTTACGTAAACTCGTCGGGACAATGTTTACTGGTTCTTTGTCAGTAGTTCGGATAAGCCTTACATGTATCCACCTTGATTCAAGACAAACACGTCTCTCATGCCCAAGGCTAGGCCTGCTGTATATTTCTGTACTTTCACTTGGGTCTTGGGTAGCCCAAAGCAACAGGGGAATATCCAGTAGGGGAGACGGACGTCACCGGGGAAGGGCTCCTGCCCCGTTTCGCCACTATTTTTTGTAAAATTTCAATGCAATATAATGTGCTATTTGCTTTTTCAATTATTCTGAAACTGTTGTGTGTGCGCCCTCACCCCCCCCCCCTCATTTGAAACATTGAAAAGACACTCAAAACATTAACTACAAAGACGTTTTCCAGAAAAATAATGACATGGTAACTATAACATCTACAACGATTGCCACCTCAACTTCCCCATTCAACAATGTACATGATCGTTACCTTTCCCGACTCATTCAACACCGTGGGGAGCACTGGTATATGCTAGTCATTATTATTATCATTACTAGTTTTATTGTTGTATCATCATATATATTGCTAACATGATTGTACTGTCGTTTTTTTCTTGTCTATTTCCACTACCAAATCCGTTGGTAAATTATGTTAAAAATTCATTCAGCAAAAGTCGAGTGGAAACACGAAATGCTATATTTAGTCGACCGTGGCGTTCCATAGGTAATCATATTTCCATCTAATCACCCGTTTAAAGTCGTTAACGTGTAACATGTTTCTTCCTCATCACCACAATGCAATTATACACCGTATTTGCCCTATGAAAGTACGCTAGTTATAGTTCGAATCGGATTTTCTTGAACTTTGAATCATTTATAGCAAGTGACTTAATACATTGAGTTGGCAAAATTATTAGGCCTACGCTACAGAGGATTTGATCAGCCATCTAAAAACTTCTTAGTATGTTAATTCATCGATTATTTATTGATGAATACAATCAAAATGTAAAATAATAATGATAATAATTGTTGTTATTTTTATTTATTTATTATTATTATTATTATTATCATCATCATCACTATTAATATATTCATTGGGCCCGGCATTTCTGTTCATGCCCCGGAGCCACTGCAAAGGCGACTCCCGACTGGCCATGTCAATATACTATAATGTAAGTAATGTACATGTAATATTATACCTATACTTGTATTATATAATAATGCCTACATATATTACAACACTTACATAGTGTTATAAAATCGTTTTTCGCTTTTTTTTTTGTAGTGTTTTTATTTGCTTGTAGCATTTGTACCAATGGCAATCGTGAAGCATTTTGTTTTGTTAAATTGTGAATGAATGTTAGAAACGAAATGGAATAGTGTAGTTGGATCTGACACGATACACAATGAATATAGACGCGCACAGAAAAATTGAGTGGTTGCATATAAATATAATTGGATATTTAGGCGTGTGTATTGTTATACATCCGTTTTTATATGTTAGCTGATATTTGTTTATATGCACGTGGTCCATTTCATTCCATTTTTATTTCATTTATATCATCATTTAAATAGCATGTAGGCCTATATACTGTACTCTACACAAAACAAGAACAAGAACGGGTGGACTCGTATTGCCAATAGCAAATTGAATCATGTTTAAGTGAGTTTAGAAACATCATCTAACAAATTAAATACAATATACTCCTATAAATTAATATGAATATAGTATACAGTATAAAAAATACCATATGTAGAATTTCTATCTGGAATATTGTATTGATGTATTTATCTTTGTTTTAACATTTATGAATAGATAATAATTGTTATAATGGACTTCTATACAGTTGTGGGGCCAGCGAGAGCAGGAAACCCCCCCCCCACCCCCACATTTTGATGTAGAAATAATTTGCCCATTCAAATAACGTTATTGTGATTACCAATCCTGTGGTCTAAAAGCACAATTTGTACCATATTAAGCCATAAAAGCTCTCCTCGTGAACCCGTCTTAGGCTCTATTCTCTTGGTTCGGAGCCTTCCGTTCGACATGTCGGACCCCTTGTCGGCAAATAGCCACCTCTGCTTCTATGAAGACATTTCGATAAATACAAATACTGTACTAAATGTACATACATACATATATTGCAGTACATGTAGCGTGGCCTATAGCGTATGATATGCCTTGCACAGTATGAATAAATTCCGGATAAACTATACTTGATAGTAATACAAATACCATATAGGGCATTACATAAATATTATGCTATCGATATATGCCATGCTGTAGCCGAAACACATTTCCGCCTGACAGTATTACGTGACAATTAACGAGGGCGCAATTCAGCCTTATTAAGGATATGAAAATTTGAGTTATAGCCGGTAAAATACCTGTATGTCACAATACTCCTGCCTATTTAATATACTATGCTGAATGACTGTAGAGAAGAGTTGAAATGTTCGTACTGAATCTTTATGTTCGGAAAGTGAACAGCATAAGTAAAAAAGAGACAAATTTGAAAATGTGAAAGGAAACAGAAAAATAATGGAATCGGATTTTTTTAAAGTTTTTTTTTTTTTAGTTGTTTGTTTAAACGATTTGCAATAACACAGTAGCTTCGTCTAGAGTCAATATGGCTCCGTGTATGTTATTAGACTTGTGGTCTCTTTGCATGTAGTTATTAATAGCTTGTCATAATCTTTTCCAATTCATCGATTGTTTATGCAATTAATGACACATTTGAAGAATATTCGTTGTATAATAATGGTCTGTGTTTATGCCTAATCTGATTATTTACTCTGAATTTCGATACACGTATTAGAATATCTTTAGGTATTTATATATATTCATACGTGCTGCATAGCCAATCCCGTAAATTTTGAAAGAATGTCAGATAGAACCTTATGTTTTTTATATCAAAAATGAACTCAAATTTTATATTAAAAGGAATTATTTACTACAGATAGGCCTATGTCTATACTATTTTTCGGGCCTTTACATGATTCTTGATCTCAAGTGCTTCATGCAAACTGTATTGTGTATTTATAATGCGCTTCATCACTTCGGTTTTGCAGTGCAAGTCTTCATAAAATTCTGGTAGTTGATAAGTCCTAACAGTGTACTATACAGTTAGTCGAAAGGAATGTCGTACTACTAAGACCGAACTTTAATGGACTGAAATGAACTGGACAGGAACAGACCGGCGTGGACTAAAATTACTTGGACTGGACTGAAATTGACTGGACTAAACTGGAAAGACTAAACTGGCGAAAATGATTGACGATGGTGAAACTAAATGAACTAAACTATACCGGACAGAACTGGACTAAACTTTGCTAGGATTCAATGAAATGGACTAGACTAAACATCAATGGGCTGAAATGGACTAGACTGGATGGAATGCGATAGACTAGAATGGAGTACATTATTGGAATGGAATAGAATGGAAAGAACTTGATTGGATTAGACTAATGGAAAAGTTGATTACTGATGATTGATTATTGTTATTTTTATATCTTAGATTTTGAAGTTTTCATGGGTGACTTATGCTAACGGCTGTTCCAGCCATAATAAGGGTCTCCTAGATCCATTTTTCTCTTTTTAATATTTTCAGTACTGTGATACTTTTGTACGGTACTTTTCTATATTTGCTTTTATTATTTTGGATCGAATAAACATGTCTGAGTCTGAGTCTGATCACTATATTCATAACCATAATATAAAATATGCAATTATAGATCATGAATAAAGAAAATAAGACTATTAATCAATGCTTGAACTTATAGAGTCTGTTATAATGATAGAACTTCTGGTAATACACTACTTGAAGGCTATTGTATATTATATTCCGATAGGTTATACTAATGCATTGTAAGTATTCTAGTCTCCTTTTCTTCTACAGTAGTTAGCATTGCCCTGATTTATCTTTTTTAGTTATATACGGACATAAGAGTCAATCAATACGGTTTAAGGTTACAGTACAGGTAGTTAAGTTTGCAAGCAAGTGTTTTTACAAGGGTCTGGCTAAGATCTTAATCAAGACATATCTCAAGCTTTGGTAATCAAATGCTCCAGAAACGCAATGAAATATTGAATTTTGCTAAATCGAGCTTCCCTTGTAATTATACTGTCTAATGAAACACAAGAAGACAATGCTAATTAATTTTTAGGTAAGCTTGTAATACTTCCTGCCATCACCTGTCAAATCATGATAGCTTTCCAATAACGTATTTGAATAATGGTTAAATACGGTATCTGACGAAAGGAAAGTCATGTTTGCTTAAATTTTTGCACTCTTTGGTGATTTCTGCATCCGACATAAAACGAAACTCACAGAATACACCAATACGCCAATTGCAGACAACTTATTTACGCACGTGAATAATAATTCTAATAATTATAAAGACCCGAATATTTACTTATGAACAAATAACTATTGGAATAGTGTTTTATTTGCACACATATTCTCACGCGAATATTTTTTTGAGTTTTCTAACATATTATCAATAATAAAAATCTTATTTCATGTATAGAAATGAAGCGTTTCAGAATGAAACAATCTTCATTTAAATTCATTGAGTCAAGAGCATGTTCTCTTCACTTAACCGACCATATTTGCAAGATTTTCTGTCTGCGGTTTGTCATTTTCAGTAAGCTACAGTGTTTGCTATGACGGTACTTAAAGTGTAAACATGATCTGGATTAGTATTGCGCATGTACTGAATAACATATCTGTGGTATACGTAGTGAATCTAAGAGATTTTAGAAAGTTGTGAGTCAAGCGATTATGATTTTATTTTCTAGCATTGCTTGTCTTGTCAAGTTTTAAATCGCACTTAAACATGTTCAAGTAAGCACTTGTAGAGTGTGTACACTATTGATTTCTCTACTACGTGGTTTTATGTAAACTACTACAAAATGTTACAAATGGTGTGAACATCACTTCAGTCAAGTGGTTTCAAGAAATATGTCTAATTCACAGATTCTATACATCATCTGCATGTCTAAAAGCGTTCTACATCATACTTGCGCCCTATTTCAACTTGCACATCGTGCGTGTGCTACATATTTCATGTTTGCCAGATCCTGTATTGATTATGCGCAGTTGAGACGTGCATATGAATTGAATTTTGTACTGAAGAATTCAGATGTAGCTTAATGTAAAATACTTTGTTTGTTTGTTTGTTTTGATGGATGTTTAAATTATTATTTGAATCTCTGTTTATTAATAAATATTAAATCATATTACATTTTCGTTGTACGCCTATTATAGATACAAATTAATTATATAATCTGGACAAAAAAAGTTAGAATTGAAAAATGTTTTTTTTTTTCTTATTGAAATTTGAATACTGTATTTTATCATTGCTTTATGTTTGTTGACAGCCAAAGTGCATTAAATCAAATAGTTTGATTGATCAATAAATCGAATGCTACACTGTAAAAACAGCTTGGAAGATGTAAACGCAAATCTCCACGTTATTTTGTACTGTCTTTGGTGACATGTTTAAAAGCTAAACGTGTTTAGACATAGCTTAATGTGCTTAGGATCTTGACGTGTTAAGAATTAAATGTGCTTAGGTATTTGACATCATGATGCCAAATACCCAAGCGCATTTAAGGGTAAACACATTAGGTCTGGCCCAAATGCGTTTAGCTTTTAAACGTGTCACCAAAACAGGAAAAAATTTCGTGGAGCTTTGCGTTTAAATCTTCCATGCTGTTTTTACAGTGTACCGGTACCGTTCCTGGTTTCATTGATTTATTATATTGCTGTTTGGGGGTACTTACAGTAAGTGTGCCGGCCTTAGATCATATTTATCCAAAAAAATTACCCAAAATGTAAATATAGTTCTGCTCGAGAATCGATTGCTATATAAATGTAGGTCTTATTCATTTACATTCACCACGCGACCATCGATCCCACCAAACGAACATACAGTAAATATGCCTAATGAATACACAAAATGAAATATACAAGAAGCTTTTATGCATTCGTATTTTTATAACACAATGTATCAGTCACCATTTCATCATTTGTCGTCATCAACACTGCTCTGCTTCATAATGAATTATTCTTTTAATATATATGTTTCTCAGAATAATGTCAGAAACTCATTTGTACTCTGCCACATTTCTTTTCAAGTATGGATAATGGATCTAGCTAAACAGGTATTTTTTTTTCTAGCAGATTGATGTTTAATATTTAATAATTCGAAGTTTCGAAAATTTACATATTCATAAAAAAACACTTTATTTTGTACGAAAATTAAATTAAGAAAATACAAACTTAATAACACTTGAATTGAAAATTATATTTTGTTGAGTGTTGTATCTTGTTTAAGTTCTTCTATAATGGAATGTCCTTTTTGCTTCAATTAAATTTAAAAATTCAATTAAAAACTGAGATAATAATATCATGTAGATTATTATGTAAAATAACTTAGATCCAACAGTACAGTAACTGTCTGCTTATTAACCATTGTAAATGTTCCGATCAAATATTGATAATGTCATTTCATCATATAACCACCTTATTATGTGTGACATTAACTGGAAATCTATATAATTTGATAGTTATCACAAGTGCTGAATTTAATGTAAAAACTGACTAAACATTTTATGAATCCCTTTTTCGAAATGAGTCAAAATGAAGTCAGATTGCGTGACATTTAGAAATGCAGGCCTAAATGCCACTTCGAATCCGGAAATCAATGCATATGGTTTTAATTTGTTAATAGTTACAACACATTTTAAGATAATTATTGTTATTTGGTTGAAGTGGGATGAAGGAAAACCTGATGACGACAATGACAATGATAGTGATGATGAGGTGCAGGTATACAACTCGTTTTTACGTCTTTTATTCATATTTCGCTGATTAATAATGATATTGATAATATTAGGCTAATAATAATAATAATAATAATAATAATAATAATAATAATAATATTAATAATGACGATGATAATGATGATGATGATGATAATGATGATGATGATGATGATGATGATGATGATGATGATGATGATGGTGATAACGTACGATCAAGTCGAATATTAAAATAACGATAATGATGATGACGGTAATAATGATGGCGATAATGATGGTGATGATGTCGACCTACGCTGATGGTTATAATTATGATTAAAGTGAGATTATATTAGTAGGGCTGAATGATTGTGATGCCGTTGGTAATTGTAATTATAGCGATTAAGTATTCTGATTTTTATGTTCTTTATAGTAATAATGATGGCGATAATTATGGTGATGATGTCGACCTACTGATGGTTATAATTATGATTAAAGTGAGATTATATTAGTAGGGCTGAATGATTGTGATGCCGTTGGTAATTGTAACGATAGCGATTAAGTATTCTGATTTTTATGTTGTTTATATAGCAATATAAGACGATGATGATGATGATGGTGATAACGTACGATCAAGTCGAATATGACGATAATGATGATGACGGTAATAATGATGGTGATGATGTTGATCTACGCTGATGGTTATAATTATGGTTAAAATGAGATTATATTAGTAGGGCGGCTGGGCCTCCTTGAATCCGCCTATGTAATATAATATAGTATTCATTAGTGTAATTATTATAATAAAATTGTTGTTGGAATTGAAGTTGTTAAGCCCAGAAAAATTATTTTGTCTTCCTCAAATATACTTTCTATTGTATTCACATTAATAAAGCTTGAGTGACATGTGACATCGGTCACTAAACCCAGAGATAATTGTTAAGAGGTAGGGGTTATTATCAACTATCTTTTTGTGGATCATTAGCAATTAGTAGAATACCATAAATGTTATTGCGTAGGCCTATATGATTCAGAAAGTGATTCATAGGCTATGACGCCATAATGTGGTCTCGGAAGGCATGAAGAATAATTATTCTTGATTCGATTCTTCTATTTTGTGTTGTTTGATTTACGTTTCATTGTAAGCGATTGACGTACGAGAATGATATGTAAAATAGTACTACTATCATAACTAAAAAAACGTAGTACTGTAATAATGGGAATAATAATATTTTCAATCTGGAAAAATAATATTATAGCATTCATTGTAATCGACAAAAATTGGCCTAATACTGTTTCATTTTTTGATTATTATTATAGATTATACGGCTAATATTCAAGTTTAGTAATTGCAATAATTATATACTACTACATGCTTGAAAATTTAAAAAAAAGTGAAAATGTTAATTGAAATTATTCGCTCACATAGACCTACCGGAATATATAGGATACAGTTTCTATTGTATAAAAATTAATATTTGTATGTCTTGCCCTTCAACAACCTCCAATAAAAGAAAGTATGATGACTGCTAACGTACAATGGGCTTCACTTGAACTGACGTGAAATCGATGTAGACGCCATTTATTTGAACAAATATGAGGATCTATTTCACGATATTATTTCTCACCTACACCAATGGTTGGCCTACCCAGTTAATCTTTATTATCTTGATGTTTAAAAAGCTTTGTGTGCCTAGAGGGGGCTCTGTTCACGGTCATTAGGTAGAATTAACGCCTAGCCTCAGCGCAATTCTATCCGTTTTCTATATTAATTTGGCATAGCAGCCGGCAGCAAACATTATAGGTAAAAATATATCGACCCAAGAGAGCACATGAAATTTTCTGTCTAGGAAATGTCTTATGTCTTTACAAAAAATACTTGAATATAGGCCTACATAAGCATGAGAAATGTAAGATTAGGTAATCAAATGTTTATTCTTTGATTATAAATGTAAATGACAAGGAATAAATTACATTATGTGTGAAATCAGTGGCCCGGCCAGTTAGGGCGACTGCAAAGACAGCATATGTCACGGGTTCAAGTCCTGGTTGAGAAATCTATTATTCACAGTCACGTTAAAAGTGTGTGTATATATATATGTATATATATATATGATAATAATAATAATAGACAATTATTATACTATAATAATTTTAATATCAGAATAGGCTTATATATAATACTTGATACTACTAAAACATTTTTTAATGACAATTATAACAAGTTTATTGTGAAATAAATGCTTCGTTGACATTTTAAAAGAGATATGGTATAGTTGCTAATGGGTAATTTTCTGCATTCGTCAACCCTCTTGTGTGGCTACTGTTTCGATTTATGTACAAAAACGCCCTCTACCGATTACTTACCTGTGGCCAGAGTGTGGGCCCAATCAATCATTATTGAATACATTTTGACATATCATAAGCCGCGTATACAACTTATTTATTGATTACGGTCTCTCAAGTCACATGATCAACCCGCCCTTGATGTTTTGTATGCAAAATATGTACTTCTTGTTACTGTCAATGTCAATGAGTCTGATAGACGCCTTAGAGATCGGTTGCTATGTACCGTACCCGTGCGCTCAATATAACTTCGTAATTCTCAATGTCGAAATCTAACTCATCAGGACACTTGTCATTTCTGCGCTATTATGCAAATTAGGAAACCTCAATATCGAATCTCTCTAATTGATAGATCTTAAGATTAGACATGTAATTCTGAGAGGTACAGTTCAACTACATCACAGCACCGTTAATTAACATCCAATTAATGGGGTTACCTCATATTTAAGCCATCTGCGTATAATTGCGTTTCAGTTTCAAATATGCGCGTTGCTCAATAAAACTATGCTTAATTACGCTACAACGATTATTCATTAGATCAATTCCCGAAAAGCGAATTATCCGCGAGAAATTTGGACTAAAAGCTCGTTGATGATCGTGTTCAAATGAACTGAAGATAAACATTGTATATCTGAGAATCCTGACAAATTACAACAGCTAAAATTCGAGAAGAATCCACTCAGCGATGTCAGGAGCAGGTCAATATTGCACGCTTCATTAACAACTGTATGACCAAACACAATAGACACGAGCTCAATCCATTAGGCCAGACGTCTTCGCAAAGAAAAGATAGCTTTCCCCAGCCTCTATAAGTATCAGATTTCGTATTGGATATTAATAATAATGTATTGGTATAACTACGGTAAGAAAATTATCATAATTTTTCCGATATTTATTATTATAGTAGTATTATGCTTGACATTAGTATGGTAACCATGTTGTTCTTGTATTGTGGTAGTTACATCAATAGCAAATGCAAACTCTATCTGCTCTATATGTTGACATTCTAAAGGTTAATAATAGTCATGAATACATCCATTGTATACTAACCTATAGTATATTCATACTATTTATAATCTAAGATGTTAAACTTTGTCATGAGTTATTTAATAGAAATTATATTATCATAACCATTTTCTCATCACGTAGTTTATAAATAGTCTAATCATCATTGTCATCGTCATATTATTTTTTATCATCCTGTTGAACTTCATCATTATGATGGTTATCATCATGATCACAGTCATCATCAACGATACATTTAAAAACAATCACAAGATTATACATCCGCATCTATCATTATTTGGATCATCATCATTTTCATTGTCATTATCATCATCATCATCATCATCATCATCATCATCATCATCATCATCATCATTATATATAAACACGTTAGATATAGTTATATAATTATTCAATATTGGATCTTGGTCGAAAGATAATACTGCAAATTCTTCTATAATCGACTGTTGTTGATGTGATGCAGACGTGTTCAGGATGATGTCCGTCACATTATCTAACGGCATAATCTCAATAAGTTCTTGCTCCCATCAACCTATTACATATTTGAATTATGCACATTGATGTGTGTTGATTTGTTTCTATGCAAGCCAATTTTTGTATATTTGCAGACGACCATTATAGCTGACATGCATTCTGTACATCAATTGTGAGAACTGTATAATGTTGATAACACTGAGTTTAATAGGAACACCTCAGTGTTATCAAAATTTTGCTGGTAATTTCTTGGATTTAGAGGTGCTGTCTGAATGCTGGGGCTAGGAAGTATTTCGTTAGTATCTCAGAGGATGTTTGTCTTTTGAAATGCTACAGCAAAAGGGTTTTGTATTTTGAGAAGAGTTAAATTAAGATATTGTAAGTGATGGTCACGTTTGTTTACGCTCCTTGTCACGGAAGTATTTTTTGTATGTCAGTAGTAGGCCTACGGTGTGTTACAGTAAGATGCGTTTAAATTTAGAATGATTTGTTTTATACCGTAAGTGTCTGCTTTGGTGGTATAGAAACTTTCTTTTCATATTTTGTCATTAGCGCCTTTTTGCAGATACAACGCTCCATTTCACATCAAAACCAACAGCAAATATAAGCAATTAACAAAGGCCGAAAAAGGTTTCCTAAATTAAGCTGTACTGATCTTTCTAAGAATTTTTTTTCTTTCTGTAACTGGCAACATGCCTCTGTTAAATAAAAGAATAATTTATCTTTAAATACCAAAAAATAATGAAATTGAATACCAAGGTCACGTATAATGAACTGGAATATTAATAATATGCTATGGATATTTTATTAATTTCGGCATTCACTTTAATTAATTATCCATAGTCGAGTTCCGAATCTATTCTCAAGAAGATAATTACAATTTTGAAAGAGGTTTGAGGACCTTAAGTCATATTTGAAGAATGCACATTTTCCGTACCATTCCACATGGATCGTTTCTTTTATACCTTGCATGTGAAACTGTCATAACGACATAAGGCCTCTCTATGTTGCTATAATTTGTTGATCAGATGTATATATAATCGAGCAGAATGCTATCATTATAATTTATTATTGCTGGAGCCAGAATACGGTAATATTTCTACGGATCAAAGCCCTTGCCTCGTCTATGCATTATCTCTAATGGCATTTTTTTTTTTGTTTCTGCTTTTAATCTGAATATAAATCGTGTCCAGGTATAGTGTATTTCATTCAGTAATAACTGCTGTATATCAACCACTTCCAGAGCTGAACCTGTGGCGAGTACAGTGATTACATTGTGTCGGTAACGCATAGTGTACCGGTATGTCTCTTATTCGTTGCGAAAGAGTACAGAGCATGTTTCTCAATCTTAAAGAAGCGATAAAGTACCGGTATTCATTGTTTGCAACTTAGCGATACTTCGATACAGCAAACACTCGATTAGAGGTTGAAAATATATGTTCATAAACTGTAACTCAATCCACGGTGTGAGTTGCCCTGATTTTTTACTTTTGGTTTCTGTCGAAGGTAAAGGTATGCAAAAAACAGCGAACTTAAATCACTTATCTAAGTGGCACATCTTTTCACAAGGCAAACATAAACCCAAGATGCTTTACATAAACCAATACTCATTATAAGGCTTACGGAGTGCAGTTGTTTTGGTCGAGAGAAAATTGAACCCAGGACCCTGAGATTGAAGGCAGTGTCTTATAATAAGAGTACTGTGGGTCTGCTTTCAAACTAAATGAGTCTGTAAAATTGTGCAATGCTATCCATTTGGCTTTAATTAAAGTCCTGTAGTTTAAATATGTTTTTAAATAGTAAAACATGAATTAAAAGCTTATAAGGATTTTATTTTTCTCGTGTGGTTTTTCTGTATCATTGTAATTCATATGATACAGTAGTAGACGATGCTATTTAAAGTTATGATATTATGAGTATGACGTCAGTGGAGTGAAGTGCTTCATGCAATTTACCACTACGTGTGTAACTCTAACGGTCTGCTGTAAATTAAACCGATCCTGAATAACCATGAGGCCTCGTGTACACACGTAAAGCCAGAGGCATGCTAAAGATTAAAAACTAATTGTTTCCGATTAATATATAGAACACTTATCACGAGTGTGTAGAGTACGTTATAAGACTTTTGATCCTGAGAAATACCACCGAAACATTCCGGACAACTAGGCGTTCATGAAAATTGATTGTTTATTAATTTACGTTTATGCAAACATTATTATGATCATCGTCACCATCCTGGTTGTTGTCGTAATCGTCGTCGTCATCATCATCATAGTCATTATCAAACGTTTAAACGCATTAATGTAATTCGAGGAATCAGTATCAGTAAAAGTCTATCGCATTCGTTTTATCAAGGTTTAACTGATTGATTACTTAGGAATGACGACAGAGCTGTCTAATTTAATGTAAACCAGTTCTAGTTTGAAGATGCAATAATGCTGGATTTTTATTTGACAGGTGGTTTCAATAAACAACAACTCAGTATATTCCACCACTCAATGTTTAAAGCTTAGTTCATCTAATCTATTCAAACGCAAAGCAAACGCAAGAGGATTGACGCAAAACGAAAGACATTGCTTTTCCACTATTTTGATCGCAGCAAAAAGTATAGAATTGCAAGAAGTCTTACTGCCCTGATTTTGTATGCACGCAATGAAACGTAAAAAAAGAACTACCACGAGATGTGTGGCGCCCTTTACGAAGGTCTTTTACGTTCTTTGAAGGACGCTCTCTAGTTTGTGGTAGTACTGTTTTTATACAAATACTCTTTAATGGCAATTTGCAAATTACAAAAGATAAAATACAAATTGAAGTTTAACAAATAGGCCTATAGAAATATATATATATTGAAGTATAAGGTTCAAGATTATATATATATATTGTATATATATATAAACAATTTGTGAAAACCCTCGGGAAAGATAAAAAAAAAAAATGAAAACAACACAGAGACTCGTCAACAGTTATTATTATTATTGTTGTTATTATTATTATTATTATTAATTTTTAAGATTTTAAAGATGGGGTTGCTTTCCTAATGAGACACCGAAAGTCGGACTACTTGCAGTTCTATACTCTTTGATCGCAGTCGAGTCCTAGTCCCCTCTTGCAAAAACGTTACTTTACATATATTTGCTTGCGTTTGCGTTTTGCGTCAAAATTGTATAGTATTGACACTGACAATAATATGATGTGGCTAGCGATAGTGTTTCATCAAATCTCGTCTAAACTTATATACAGTGTGAACCAAGATTAATAGACATTGCCTCTTGTTTAAAGAAAGGTGAGACTGGAATAAATAATTAATATTTACTATCTATCTTTTCACAGAACGTCAGTATGCGCCATTTTATAATGTACTGCACGCGCGCGTGTATAGTAGCACCTCAGTTATTAGACAGCCCATTAATATAAGGATATAAGATATAATATCATAATAAATATTCATTTGACTGTGATCCCAAGATATTGCATTTCTCCATAACAGTTGTAATAATACAGCTTTTGAAATGACGTCACATAGAGTTCGATCTTTTTAGTTACACTAGTGTTTGCCAGGCATTAAAAGGCCTGTCAAGCAGCGAGGCGTTTGTTTGTGCGTGATCGATACATACTTGAACAAAGAGAATCCGGGGCTGACGAAACGATGTAAACATTGCTTCAAAGATCTCGCTTGATAGATTTAACACATCAGGTGTTTGCGGCAAGTTTACTAATTGCAGAGCGAGTACGCGCGTTAGTGCTTTGCCTGTTTTTAGAACAGGAAGCTTGAAATGCCTTACCGAATATTATGCATAATTTAGCGGAAATATAGAAACTATAAATATTCCCTTAATAACTTAGCTTAGATTGGTATTCATGTTTTGTGTTGCCTGAAGAAGCCATACACAATAACCTAAGTAACTAATTTTATCGATTATCTACAGTATGCCTAAAAGATACTGATGATGATGACGATGACGTGAAGTAATAAAGTATTTTTGAATTAAAATTAAGCAGCGTAGCATCGTAATGAACTATGACACGGTTTATCTATATCATGCATGTCAACGAACTGCTGCTGGATGAATGAGTAAAGCAATACAGAAATTACACAGTCCAGTCATGTCATGAGTATCTGCCATACTGCATAATAAACAGGCGAAAAAATTGAAATTTCCTAGATTAGTCAAGCACTTAACCGAACAATTTTAGAATATCATAGACCTGTCTCTTATACACATCTTGGGTCTGCTTTCAAACTAAATGAGTCTGTAAAATTGTGCAATGCTATCCATTTGGCTTTAATTAAAGTCCTGTAGTTTAAATATGTTTTTAAATAGTAAAACATGAATTAAAAGCTTATAAGGATTTTATTTTTCTCATGTGGTTTTTCTGTATCATTGTAATTCATATGATACAGTAGTAGACGATGCTATTTAAAGTTATGATATTATAATTTTAAATGGATTTTACGAAGTATTAGTAGCCGTGCTGCTTAGAGAATACAAATCACAATGCCAGGATTAATAAACCGCCATACACGTACAATAATCCCGCTCCAGGGAATACGTGTGTCGTCCTGCGTAAACGGGCAGTCCCTAGCAACTACATCCGCGCTTACGTATTATAACGATGAGGACCATGTGGTTGAAGGGTTTTTTGTGCTTCCGTTGGACGAAGCTAGTTCGTTAGTGGGGTTTGAAGCCCACCTCCAAACTCGTAATATTACAGTACAACTCAAGGATAAAACAGACATAGATCATTTTAACGAGCAGTTAAGTGGAGGAAGCCAAACTTATTTGGGACAGGGAAAGTTCTCTCTCACTGAAACAGAAGAACAGACAATATTTTGTGCAAATATTGGAACAATTCGACCTTTTGGATCCGTGACACTTTTGTTGAGTTTAGTTTCTGAGTTACAAACGAACCTAGAGGGTGGTGTTGTTGTCAAGTATCCCTGTGTTTTAACTCCACGTTTGCAAACTGATTTTCGAAATTTTTCAACAAAAGATTCAGATTATCATTCTGTGACTAACGAAGATTGCCATGAACATCAATCGACGGAGGATCTTCTTTCGGAAACCACTTTTAAAAAGTTGTCGCAAATCGCCAACGAAACGCCTTACAATCCAATGGAGTACAATTTTGAATTTCAACTGGAAGTGAAAGCTCCGACGTTGTTAGCTGGGGTGTGGAGCTCGAGTCATTCGATTCGCGTTGACGCTGACCCTTTTGCGAAAGACGCATCCTCAGTTTTTGTGACTCTTGCCGAGCCACATTCGATGGACCGAGATCTTGAAATCATGGTCTTCCGAAAAAACACGAGCGAACCAGTAGTTATCCTTGAGCACGGGAACATGCGCCCGGAGGAATACGAGGCGTATGTTAAATCAGAAACCGAATTTATTCGCGATGCTGATCTTGGAGATGAAAATGAACGGAATGTTTGTTACATAAAAAATCGACTTCATAAAGATATAATGCATGTGCCAGTCATTATGTTGAATTACTTTCCAAACTACGAAGAATTTAAAAAGAAACTCTTAAGGGATGAATTTGAAGTTCCGGGGGAATTTGTTTTTATGGTCAACAGAAACAGCAGTATGTGTGGTGACACAATCGCTAACACACGAGAGTCCCTTCTCTTATGTATCAAAAGTCTACCTTTTTCGTGTAGGTTTAATGTTATTGGCTTTGGTTCGACATGTAAGCCAGCATTTGAACAAAGTCGTCCATACACGCAGGCAAATGTCGAGGAGGCTAGCAACCACATTCGTACTATCCGTGCGGACCTTGGAGGGAATAATTCTGATCTTCTTTCAGCTTTATCTTGGGTTTACGAACATCCTGTTGCTAGGGGTTGGCCAAGGCAAGTTTTTATTATAACTGATGGTTCAATATCAAACACCGGACAGACAATTGAGTTGATCAGGGCAAATAGAAATACTACAAGGTAAATAGTGAAGTTAAGAGCTCTAATGAAATTTTAACATTTAAAATATACTATTTATTAAACTGCATTTAGATACTCGAAAAAGAAACAGCCCCTAAATGGAGAGGGTTGAGCTTTGCGTTAAGTTCGGTTTTATATTTCTATTTGTCAAAATGCTTTAATATTTTCAGCTTTTTGAACTGAGTGCTTCGCATATTATTAATACTAATGACGTGAATAAAAAATGGCATAAAATTATAGATATCTATGCCTCCTACATCGGTATCAAAGTGAGTTACGTGACATCCGTATTCAATAATAGCCAATGAATCAGTCCAATTTTGATAGACACCTTTCGTCCTGGGGCCTCTTTGAGGTTCTATTTGTATTATATAATTGCATATGTATAACTAAATATTTGCTTGTACAAGTATTCCCCGAAACAGCTTCTTAGTAATTGCTATGAGCGTGGAATACTTCTCATTGAAGCTGGAGTACAACCTAAATCCGGGCCAACTAATATTGTTTGTTGTTATGCTGTGTGCCATGAAGCAGAGCCGTCGTACCTTTCATGTGCGTGTATAGCTTATATATTAAGAAATTTAATATGCCACAATGACAGAATAATATAAATTATGTATTGTGTTGATATTTATATTATATGATTGTTCTATTATTGCCAGAGTACACGTTATAGGGGTTGGATACAGGTCTTCCACGATACAACTTGAAACCATGGCAAATGTTGGTAGAGGTAGTGCAGTAATGATTAACACCGGAGACCGAATGCATAAGGAGGTACCGTACGGCTCTATTTATCACAATATTTTAAAATAGACGTATTTGTCATTGTTTAAAAATGTATTTTATATGTTACAGTATAAATTTCTTGCAGTTAAGTAAAATCTGTTTTTATGGCATTATTTTTTTTATTACAGGTGGCTGACCTTCTAAAAAGGTCCTTACGGCCTTGCATCAGTGATATTACCTTCCAATGGTCTCTTCCGTACGGGATTGAGTTATGTCAGACGCCGACACACCATCCACCTTTGATGCAAGGAGAGTCAATTGTGGTATACGGACTCCTAACGGACACGGCGGGAATGAAAACGACAGTTGGATCTTTCTTGAAGGAAGAGCGCCATAACCCATTCCTCGATAAAAATCTGTCAGATGACCATAGTGTCGATCTGGAAGAAGAAAAACACTCATCGTTTTCGCCACAACAGGATAGCCAGTCAAGCAACCGCTCATTTATTGGAAGTGAGTACCGTATTCTTCGTAATACTGTTAAACCAACAATTTCTTAATTTATTTTCACGCGATAGTTTTCTGCCTTACATATTCTCGCATTATGTTCTCAATTTATATTTCTGTACTCTCGAAGACATTAACATTGCCGATAACAAAAATTCTAATACAGCATTTTTTAATGATCATTTACTATGATTCATAGCAAATTTGTGTCCTCATATCTTCACAATGCTACTATTTATAAGTTGTAAGATACTGTAATAAGTTCTTGTAAATTAAATGTTTTAAGTTATAATCTTCGTTGATAATTATTTAAATACTAATATAATCGTTTGAGTCCAGTGGCCGAACAGTAATGAAGAAGTGCTGCTAACTGCATACGTAACATCGGTGCACCACGCATAGATTTTAGTTGGTAGAACTAAGACTTTTAGGATAAGGACTTTGAAAGAGGTTTAATGCAAACATTTGTCTCGTGTGTATTTTGAAGAACATTGCAACTTGAAGAAAAGTAGGGTGTGCTTTTAGGCGCCTCTCTAACTGTACAATGATCAATGTACAGTTATGGATTATTATTCTAGATTTACCTTTACCTAATATCAAAACCGTAGGAAAAACAACTTTTTACATCGATTGTTGTCGGTGACCTTTATGATTCACCATCAGAAATTAATACGTCAGTGAATAGTTAGGATACTTAGGTATCTCAGTATATCATAACGTAATGCCTTATTCAAAATATTTGTTAAAGCTTTATTCAATTATATATATGTTATATTAGTCTGCCTCTCACTTGTTAATAGTCATAATTAATGCGATAACATAAGTTTAAAATGCTCACAAAAATCCCATTTAAGTTGCTTTTACTTAACCAAAAATACAATTACCATAATTATAACATTGTTGACGAATCATCATGACCATGACATCCCCATTATACAAATGTCAATTAGCAGAATTGATGTTATTTTCAGAAATCTAAACGCATTAACACAGGCGTCGTACACAAGGTGCGAGCCTTATTGCTGATATCATATTTCATAATTGTCAAACGCTTTTATCAAAATTTGATTTACAGGCGCATCACCTGTAAGAACATTATCGTCGTCACCAAGATCTGATTCCCGAATGGAACAGGAGGTGAATGATCCGTTAAGCAAGAATACATCCAATGAGGATTATGTGAGTGATTTGATTATAGGCCTATATTTCCATTTTAACTGACCGACATAAAGGAAGTTCCCACTTAGGTGAAAAAAAACAACAAAAAATAAGCATCTGCCATTTAAATCTGTGGTGTCGTTTTTGAAAAATCATTAGGTGCTATTAAGTCATTTACAGTATTTCTACACTCTTAATTCAAAACTATTTATCATTCCAAAGATGAAGCATCGTCGTATCGAACTACTCTCTAGGCGGGTCAGAGCCAGTTCACTGTCTGAAGCAACAGACGCTGTAGATCCGGGCACATTACGGACAATGCTTTCTCGGCTGTCGTACAGAGATCGACGGAAATCCTCTAGTCCTACTCACGTTGCACGATCACGACCAAAATCCGAAACAGATCGTCGCCCGCCAAAGCTTTGTTTCCTGAAACAAGAAGAGCAACTCAGCATCGAACTAGGGCCAATGAGCCCTGTCTGGGATAATTTTATAGAGGGTGGTCGTAATGACTTCAACTTCGGAGTAGATCTTGAAAAAGGTCTAGACGAATCATGGATACTTGATGGCGATAATTTAATTGATATCAAAGCGCGATCAACAATGTGCTCACTTATGATTAGTGGACTATTTTGTGGGCAGTCAATCGAATGTCATGTTCCTTTTGATATACGCAAGCTACTAACCAGAGGACCGAGGATACACACTGAAGAGGAGGACGTATGGGAAGAGACTATTCACCAGCTTGCCGCCAAAAATCTTGTACAAGACTTGGAATTGTTGGAAATGCAAGCGATCCGAGACGAAGGTATAATAATAACATAATTTTGTCTTTCTCAAATACAGGTCTTCCTCTTATTAAAAACCACTTTAGGGACCGGGGTTTCCATGTTTTTTAGCACCTTTGGTCTCTAATTAGAAGATAAAGATAAAAGACAGCTGTTAATATGGTACCACAAAAATGTGGTGCATTATTAGAGGGGTCTTTATTTAGAGGAAGACCTGTAATTTTAAATTGTGACATAATTATTTCTCTATCAACCTCGCATGTTTTCAAAGTCGTCGATTGCACTTCACCCGTTCACAGTTTATTTGAAGGTGAAGCCTTCTAGATATAAAATATGACTAACTGAGAACAAAGCCTGATGGATTGAAGAATTAGATTCAGTAGCTACATAAATGCTTACTATAACATTAGCAGTAGGTAATACTGGGTGTAATACTGGGTGTGGTTTATATTGTAGTAGAAATGAAATGTGTTTACTAATGTCCAAGCTTCGTTCACCAAGTGAAGTAAGCCTTACTCTGTGTCACACAGTGGTGTTACTCAACTTCAGTTGTATGTGCAATGTAAGACTAACTCATTATAATCTAACTTTATATTTACAAGTATCAAGAACAAGTCTAAGTGACATGCCAAGTGACGAGGCATTCAAACTTCACACGAAGGTCGTCGACGTGAGCCAATCAGCAAACGTTATCTCCAAACACACAGCATTTATTTCCATCGATCAAGAAACTGATGAACCTCTACCATGCTTAGTGCAGGTAAGAAA
>NW_022710960.1:222207-236138 GCF_011630105.1 Anneissia japonica
TATATATATATATATATATATATATATATATATATTACTATTTCCATGGTGTAACATACACCGGTGTTTATTTAGAATCTATTAATTAAAATAGTTTTGCTTCGTTGTTTGACCAATCAACGTCATACTTTGGGGAATGATGAAGACATGCACTGACTAGCGCAACTACAACCACGCTGGTCTTGTGACAGATTATGTTTACATTATTAATTAATTAAATTATTATTCAAAATATATTATTATTATTATTATTATTATTATTATTATTATTATTATTACTAATTTAGGAAATGGGAAATTTTAAATAATGTCGGTATTTTATACTAACAGGTGCAACCGAACTCGAAAGCAGTAAAGCAGTGCACTACAAGAAGGCACTCCAACCATCAAAGTTATTCCAGTGGTTTTGGTGGTAAATTTTCGAACTCGTTTACCGAATCTGAAGACGATGCATTTTCATCTGGTTATGGTAAGATTTCTAAATCGTACATATATTCACTTTCCATTAATTTTAAGCATATTCATTGCAACCGAGATCATCTAAAATTGAATTTTTTAATCTGTAACTTTCTAAATTTTCTAAAACGAAATGATGCACGCGACATTTCACTGCATTTTGTACTGTCTAATGTAAAACATTCGTTGCGATGTATATACAATATAGGGCCTATTTGTAAATTTACAATGCATCCATGCACATTTATCGGATATGAATGTTACAGTTTGCCCGGTAGCGCTTTCTCATTATCTGTTCTAATCATTTTATTTCAAGTCGCACACTGTAGCCAATAGTAGGCCTAAGCTCAGACACGAATGAGATCCAATTCACAAGAATAGTCGACAGGTGGCGCACTCTCTAAAGCATTATAGTTTTTAATTATGTGTAAAATCCTTTATTACTCTATTTAATCTGATACATTTGTGGAAAGTGTTAATTGTTAGTGTAGTGTTCATGTTATAGAAAGAACATTTATGTTCACGTGTATAATAGATTGCACATACATTAAGTTATAATAGGTGACAGGTATACACAATCCTCATTCATTTTCCACAAACGATTATATAAAATAAAACAAATTATATCAAAGTTAATCAGTGCATAAGTGACAAATAATTGTTTATGATATATATTACGAATGTTTGTCTTGGTTTAAATCGTATTAAAACTATACAGTATTCGTTTTCTATTAATCATATAAATTTGCATTTTGTTTCCTGAAATTTGTTATAATGTATCGACACGCTGCTATTTTGCATAGCAAACTATCAACTTGACAAATGTAGATATTCAAAGTCTTGGAATGTAATACAACAATTTACAGCACAATTAGACATAAATATATATATATATATACATCAATTTAATTTAATAAAATGGTTTAATTGGACAGACGCCAGTGTGACGTCGTACATTCCGGATATGATCAAACGAAAACTACATTTGATTCAATGTATCCTCAAGCTTTGTACGTTCAAGTACCTCCATTTCTCACATGATACAATAGTTCAACATTTTGATACACAGTGGTTTGGTAATGTTTTGTAAATTTGTTGAAAGTATTTTACTATCTATTCTTTCCTGATAACTAACAGTCTTGACTTGGATATCAGGCTTCGAAGTAGAAGGTATGCATGACGCATGTATTCTACATTGCTTGAATGTATGTTTAGTTCAGCACATAACGTGATTCAAATGCAATGCAATCGGTTACAACAGATCACGTGACATGTGTACGTATTTTCTATAATCTGAGCTTAACTTGAAGTATGAGTTCTCATTTTAAATATAATAAATTAAAAACAAAATTTAATTACAGCAAGAAAATAAAAATGCGGTACGTAATTAATTACCAAATTCAATGATAATAAAGTAATTATCTATATTTATTTAATTTTCATCTTCAGCTTAGATTAAAGAATGCTTTTTAGTTCTAAAATGCTTTTGCTGTGATGCTGTTGTCCTTTGCAATGATACACCAAAGCTTCATGTTCGCATTTTGATGTTGTAGATCTTTCCTTTTCATTATCCATCTCCAGCTTCCCGTTATTGGTTGGGAATATGATTTGTGAAAACTATATCTCCTGCAAATTATCAGTAAACATATTGATTTTAATGAAATTTACTAATAATAATAAATAAAATAGCAAAAATCTATCAAATATCCTTTCTTCTGTATATCGAAGACTTTTAACTGTATGAAAATGAGAGTGTCAGCATTACAGTTTTATTATTTTGGTTCACCGTCCTATAAATATCTGGTAGAAGTGACAAAAATAAATTCGGAGGATAGGTATTACATGGTAACGTATATTTTAACAGCAATCTTTAAAGATTTTATGTAAGGTTTCATGACATTATTAAGCCCACTCATTCGATGTATCCCCAAAAAATCTGTCCTGGGCTGTTAGCTGTGTTTATTCCTTACTCAATCCATGTAATCCATGTTCTTTCTAACACTAAAACATCGTGGCTAAAACAACTTAAATGTATGAGTCTTTTTGTTGCATAATATTCCAACTATTTCAATACTGTATATGAAAATTGGCGCTGAGTGTGGGAAACGCATTTACAGTATTTATATTTAAATTCCGTTATACTGCCCTCAAGAAAGTAAACACAAATGTAAGTAGGCCTTTGAGCTAGCGGTACTACCTTTCAGACGAAAATAATATATAATGCTTTATTAATTCAAAATAGTCATTCGCAGCAACAGTAGCTACTGTAGAAGTACTAAAATTTATTGTCTCTTTCAGGAGTTTTAAAATGCAATGAGATATGGGTCGGTCTTACATTTAATATCTCTCTATTCCACAATTAACAGAAATTTGTGAATATTGATGTGTCAATAGTTTGCTTCTTCAAATAACTTCGTCGTTTCTCTATCTTTTAAGTTAAACTCATGCTTCAATACTTCTATGTCGTGTATCTCTTCAGTGTGCATTTTGTGTTCCCTTACATAGGTCGGCCTCCAAGTCCAGTTGGCTCCACAATATCAGAACCAGTACGCTGGAACGGAGCCTACGTATCCCAAAAGGGTCGTATATATGACCTGACATCTAACAGTAGTGAGTGACATGCCTTTTTTGTGTTTGTCAAGCTTCCATTGCAGTTAAAAGTGTTGTTTAACAAATACCCTACTAATTATCATATACATCTATTATCTATTTCTGTAAACTCTAAGCATTATTACAACTATAAACGTATTCTACATTATCTTTTGATAACGCAAATATTAACTTTTACTTCCTGCTATGCTTTAAATTACTCTCTTCAGAACGTTGTGTTCCACGCCGCTTTTGTTATTGACAGCAAATCAACAGCTCCACTAGAGACTAAAGATTCATTGTTTTCAGTGCTGGTGGCGCTGTAAAAAGACTGTGTACACAGTAATTTAATGAAAGCTTTGTGTTTCCTTTTATAATAGCAGCTTCAATACTGTATCCATAAAACATAATAATAATTATTGATTAGTTGTTTAAAATTAAATTGTTTGAAATGTGATATTTGTTACAGGTACTTTATAGTTTATAATTAACCAAACAAAAATTACCATCATATTCAATTTGAAATTGTTTATAATTCGACATTCCAAATTTACAACAGACATACAGTAAATGACAATTTATTCGACGTAGAAATTGATTTTGAAGACAATGTACGTAAGCTCATGACACGAAAGAATACTCATTCGCTCTGAAGTAAAAAAGAAAACATAGGCCTAATTATTAAATATGCTCAGAACGCTCTTGCTAATTAAAAAATTCTACTTGCAATAAAAAGTAAAAGTTAAATAATACCGATTTATAAATTCTTTTTAGTACTAATGTTGGATGTAAAATAATGTTATGACTTCATATTATAATCATATCACAGGTCCATGTATTTCTTTCTTATAAGTTACTGTACTTACTAATTATCTTATTATTTTGGTCATCATAATCATATCAACAACAACATTATCATCATCATCGTCATCATTATCTTTATTATCCTTATTAATTTCGTTATTAATACCATTGACCGTTACACGAATAAGACTTATAATTTTCAATCAGTAAGACTTACTATTTTCAATCAGTGCTCAAAACATTTCTTCGAATTTTTAAGATAATTAAATTGATTGTGTAGTCTACTAGCTACATACGTGTTCTTTATTGAATGTAATGACGTCAGTAATTAATTTTACATTTTATTTATTATTATACTTTATTGTTGTTATTATCTATTATCATTTGTGTATACGTTTGTTGTTCCGTGTGTGTAAACCACATGAAAAAATACCTACCCATGTGCACTAATGAAACACGATTTAACAAATTAATATTCTAACATTTCGACTCGTCCTCACTTTGTATAGAGCACACTTGCCATCCCACTGTGATGTCCCTATTTCCTACATTTTCCAAGTTTTCTCATTCACCGTGTTAAATGCCCCAGGACATCAAAATGTTGGGATAGCTTAAAATCGAGAGATACAAATATAATTACTTTAGTAATCTTCAAATTCTTAATTTCCAAATCATTATGCAACACCCTTTACCGTCCTCTATAGCTGTGAATTAGATGCAGCGGTGCATGTAACATTTGAAACTCCTTAGATTTTTACTCCTATGTGATAGCTTGTAGCATGAGTATCTGCAAGCATGCCAAACTGATAAATTACAATTAAATTCAAGTCACAAGTTCCATATATATTTGTAAGCTAATTTTTTTTTTGATGTTATACTGTCATTGCTTAAAATTAATTTTGTTTTTAAATTCCACTAGAATCTTTGTACAAGCCGATTTCAAGTATAAACATCCCAATACCAAGGCCAAAGTTTGCAAATATTGGTGCCAAACTGGGAAAGATTCGCCGACGCCTTGGTACACCAACAAAACGTCCAATATTCGCGAATATCCAGAACACGCGTGCACGTACAGCAAGTCTTGAATGTGTTGAGCTGTTCTCAATAGTTGAACAACAATTAGCTTGTGGAGCCTGGAACTTGAATATACATCTTGCAGACATAATGGAGATTCCACTTGAAAAACTACGGAACGCATCGCCGTTGTGTATGGTAGACAGTCGGCTAGAATGCCAATGCACACGAGATTCATTCGTGAAAGATGGTTCCGATTTACATGACTCTGTTTTTGGCAGTGAGATTCGGACTTCTGATAGTGGATACAGATCATTTTTATCTGCAGACACATCCCCCGATTTGCAAACAAACTCTTCTCTGCTTCTTAGCACAGGTATACCCTCAAGGAGTTCTGCAGCACCGTTGACGGATTCGAGGTCACCGAATACAAACACTTGGGAGTCTGGTGGAGTTTTTACGCCAGACGTGGATTTGGAGCAGCGATTGTGGGGCACTGCCTTAGCTATAATATGGCTTCATCATAGTTGCTCAAACCTTAAAGCAGAGTGGGACCTGATCTGTTGCAAAGCGCATCGATGGCTAGGAAACCAGCGTCTTCCAATGGGTTATGACGTACCTGGATTAAAGGCAGCCGCGTACCAGGTTTACTTACTGCTTAAAAGGTAGCGAGTACATCAACAACGAAATGAAGAATACACCATAATTATTCTTTCACTAAGTAAAGCAGTGTCTCAACCGCCTGGAAATATACCTACTTATATATGTTGCCTCCACCAACGCCTATATTAAAATTATCAACTTTAAGTTTTAACGTTTCTGTATCTTGAACATTGTTTTACTATTATTCTCCGATTAGAATTTTACAAGAGGATAAACTTATATTAGATTTATGATTATAATTGCTTTGTATTGAACGCACCTCAGAGCTGTGATGAGGTGCCACTGTTACAAAAGTGCAGATTCAATAAATTATTATAATTATTAGGAAAATGTCCTAATTGTTGTCAAGTTACTTGGTTTATTCATAATCTTGTCCTCAGTATTTAAATTAAATATACGCAAAAAAATTAATGAATGTTCATATTGGATACTTGTTATATGTTATTACGTTCTATTATAGTAACCTGAGTATATGTTTTATCTATTATGTCTCTTTATACAGTTTCTTGTACTCTATGGTAAAATCTATAAAATGTGTAATATATACGTTTCCGCATAAATTTGCTATACGAAGACCGAGTAATCCAATTCACACGTATAAGATTTTTGTCAAATGTAACAACTTTTTAAGGATTGGCGCATGTGAAAGCTTTTTAAGTACCAATCTCCGTAATTCTCTGAGTTTTCCCAATAGTGTCGTAATATTTACCCGAGAAAGATTACGACATGTTCAGAGATGTGTGAGTTGTGTTTTCTCAGTAGTAATATTTCAGGATTACTTTTTATATGTTGTTACATTTCATGTACCTGTAAATTGGGTATTAATGTCCTATACTAGACCTACATGTGCTGGATATGTTGATGTTTATTTATTGCAACTAGTCTGAATTTATAATTACCATAATTTCACCTCTCCATATAATTAATGAAATAGCCATTGTCAATACTAAAATATAATGACGTAGATGAATATAAAATAGACATTATAGATATTTCGTATTATACATTCAGATTGTTATACTTTCAGATAGGTGTCAATGGTCAATGAATAGCCGACTTCATATAAAAATGAACTTTGTACTGAGTGTTGAGTTGTTTTGAAAATTGTGATAAAGACAGGTTGTTTTTTTTTTTTGTGAGGCTAATATGATAACGTGTGCGCGTTTAATTGTCATAATAAGGAGGCAAATCACTGTAGAGTAATTATTGTGAGCGTTTGTTTCGTTGTTATAGGCATAGAATGATACTTCCAACAAATCAGGGGCATGTATTACTGAATTCATTAATGTCGTGACTATAAGATAGCAGCCAACCAGAAGTATTTTTACCGCATGCGTTTAAATTGTATCTAAATAGGCTATGATAAATGTCTTACGAAAATGTCGAACCATATGCATACATTTCATAATCTTCTTATATGGCATAGTGTTTGATCCAGGGGTATTACTCCAAAGCGCATACAGGTAGTATATTGCAATATGCCCTATATACGTACATTTTTAAAATTATTATTCATAAAATAATTATAATAAGTTATTTGCACTGAAAAAGTACTTAATTACTAAAATATAATTATGCTACTTATGGAAATTGTACAAATAGTAATACAGTAATACCGTATTACTATCACTATGTTCATTACGGTACTTATCATTATGAAACGTTTAATAGTTATAGATCTACGTGTTTATAGCAATATTTTACATCATTTTAAGCCAACCAGTCGTTAATGGAAACTAGACAAAAGATAAATTGAATAACATATATTGTATTATTGTTTAATAATGTAAGTAACTATTTGACTACTGTACTATATAAAAGATTATTAAAATATACACCAGAAGACAGTCTAAGTTACTGTATTTGAGAATATTGCTTTTCAAAAAAGCAATTTCATTATCTATCTTGTTCAGTGTTCAATGTCGTAGCCAGATGTTGGGACAGTCCCACACAATTGTTCTATTTGTTCCACAAAAAATGGGTCCACATTTTAAAAATGAGTCCAGATTTCTCATATTTTGTGTGTAGTCGGTCAACTTTAAAGAAAATGGGTCCCTGATATTGTCTCACACAGTTTGCAAATCCTAGTTATCGACATTGTCAGTGTTGGATGGTCCCACGTGAGGAAATGGAAACTAGTTTAAATAGAACTATATTTTCTCCTGACAAGTACATAGAACAACGTTTCATAATATATTCTCCACCTATCACCGGGTTCACATATGTATATAGACAGAATAAAAACATTTAGAAGGAACGAAGCCGTAAACAATGAAATTGATGAGTAAGAATATTTGGTTTAGGGACAACTTCGACATATGGATGATAGGTGGACAGACTGAGAAACAGTTTGCACTACCGTCAATCAAACAATGTTGAGGGACAGGCACTACTGAGAAAAAGATATCTACTCCAGTAAATTTGCTGATGAATACTTTTTTCCTTCTTATAATATTTCACCAGGAAGTCCCACTCACCATGACTGATTTTTGGGGATTACTCAATACAATGCAGCCTCTAGATCTAGGTAAGAACAATGGATGAGTAAAGGTAATGGTAGGAGAATAATCCATATCTTGCAGCTTCATCGTGCTGAATTGCGTATGGGCGTGGTCCGTGACTACCTACCGAAAGAGACGCTTAGTGGCTACATGTTCACATCATTCCACAACGACAAGGGCTGAAATAGACTACAGCATCAGGGTAACGCCCTACTCGAAAATGCAATGGGTTCATTAAAGTGAACATGAGCCAGATGTGTACACTGGACCTCCAGTTTTAGTCCTTATCTGAGAAGACTTTCTACCAACCGAACTCTGGACGTTAAGACTGTGGTTAGCGCCGCCCCTGTCTTACCGCTTGACCACTCGACTCGCTTTGACTTTTCATCTGAAATATGGGCCTACTTTATAATATAAATTTGATTAAAATGTCAATCATTATTCTCGAAACCATGGAAACGTTAACTCAGTAAAACTGTAATGGACTATTACTGTAATTGCAACATTTTAATTTGTCAATTAAAAGGGTAAATGTATATTTTAAATTAATTTATGAGGCAAGTTCAACAGACGACAAATAGTCAAACTTAACTTCCAAAATGCACAAGTGTCGTATTGTGAATAGGCCTATATAATTGTGTTTCCTTACAATATATAATTTAATAACGTTTCATCTGGTTCTGAATCGTTCGTAGATGACTTTTATCAATTTCAACTAAATATTCAACTTATTAAAAACCACAATACATGAATAGTACGTCTTCTAAGTTTAACATTGTACTCTTTTTTAAAAATCAATTATTTTGATTAGAAAAAAATAAACAATAGACCTATGAATTGGTTTATAGACAGGCATAAAATTTAATAATAATCGAACGTCGGGGAGTTTGTATTGCAGTCGATTTTGGACTTCATGCAGAGTAGATCAACTGAATGCAAAGTCAAAGATGATGGCACTGCGACTGGTTCTGTTCGGCTTGATGTGTATGCTTGTAGCAGTAAAAACATGTATGTAGTACGTCTATTATTATACGTTGATGTGCTCATGGTCTTCTTGTAGGGAGTTTAAATTTAATTCAATATTTACCGTATTTGCTCCAAAAGTCATCAATGCGCTATATACATGAAACTATATCTTTTCATGTATTATATTGACCATTATTTGTGCTATCTACATAGTATAATTTGTCATGTAGCTGTCTCTTATACACATCTTGGGTCCCTGATATTGTCTCACACAGTTTGCAAATCCTAGTTATATATACCGTAAATGCTCGAATAAGCACCGCGGCGCTTATAAAATTTTTGGCGGCTTAAGTGGAGCGCTTATTCAAAGAGCGGCGCTTATTCGAGAGCGGGGCTTATAAAAAAATATTGCCGTGGCGCGTTCCTTGTCCGTTTCCATGTTACCTACTTCATGTTTTCCAGTAGTTCAGTAGGATCATAGGTCCTATCATCGTAAACAAATGTTTATAAGAAATGCTTTTGTCTTTATTGTGTTATTTATTCACTGTATACATTGAATTCCGTTTGTAAGCCAAATTCTACTTTCTCTGACGCAATCAAACATAACTCGCACATTCGCCGGCTGGGACCTCCCTCGAACCTGCCACTTCACAGTGGTGAAACTAGGTTACGATCCGGGCCCTTCGCGAGTACAGTCATCACACAGGTTAATGCCACTCTGATGCTATATATAGAAAAATAATGACCAAATCACAATTAGTTTTTTAAATAATATGAAAGACAGTGTATTGCAAAAATTATATAAAAATAAATTGTTTAAAATTTCTTATCAATTCCATAATTATATGAAATGAGATGCTTATTCCTCAATGAATGAACAAATAAAGTGCAAGAAACACGAATGCATTATAATGCAATATGAATAACAATGATTATAGGTCTATTATTTATACAAGTTGACGGATGTTGTGAGATACCTAAAAAAAAAATTCTGATTCAAAAACAATTTATTGTCCATTTTAAAATAGGAATTTGTTTTTCCTTTGCAGCGGTCTTGGTTAAGAAGGATAAAATTACATTAAAAATCACACGACAAAACAACTTGGCAGTGACGAGAAATACGTTAAGATATTAACAATTTAAAATAGTAAAGTAGTAAAAAGTCAAAATAAAAACTGTTTAAAGCTGTTTAAGATTTACTATGTGTATCTCAGAAACAGACGAGCTATTTTATTAAAAATTGAAACTATAGAAACCTAGCATTTTGCTATAAAATAATGACAGCATGCTAATTAAATAAAACATGTGTTATGCATACACAGGATACAGTATGCATATTCCTCCATATGAATAAATAAAGTGCAAGAAAAGGAACAAAATTATATTACCGTATAATGCAATATGAATAACAAGGAATGTGCCCCTATATTATATTTATACGAGTTTACGGATATTGTGAAATACATGAAAAGATGTGGCCTAATTAAATTAACATGTGTTATGAATACACAGGGTACAATAAATATGCTATGCATTATTTAGTAAACCTATTATATGTCTTTTAAATTAAGCTAGGTGAATATGTTAGATTTTCAAATAACAGCTGCTATAGGCTATATTATTTAGTATTATTATTTAGTAAACTTTTGGTTTATTAATGGCAGGGGGAGAATGTATGTAGGTATTCCCATCATGGACAGATCTACCAGGTGATAATTACTCAATAGAGCAATAAGAATCAGGGGCATCAACTTTGAGTGGAGGGTCAATATTAGAATAAGATAGGCCTACTGTACGTTTCTACACGGGTTCCAATCAGGCCCTACACACAGTCCCGGTCTGGGTGGTAGGACAAACGCCAGGGAAAATCAGCAATTTTGAATAGATACTTATTAACTGATAGATATTTATTAATCAATTTAACTGATCAATTCAACTGATCGATTTACACTTTTTTATTAAAAAAGAATTACTATGACATGGGCAAGGCCGCCAGATATACATGCGTACAACCCGTAGCTGAGCTATGGCCCTGGTTCGAGACGAATACGTGTCAATTCTTTTAGAGTATTTTCGCAACATACTGAGCAGGCCGTATGGTAATACCAGCTAGTGTAAAACATAATTTTAAAATATATCATTTCTACTGTTAAAGCAATGTTTAACTAGCCTACTATTACTTGTTCGTAGGTCTACGTTAATATTTATGAAATCCCATGGTGACAAATATAGGCCTAAACGATAAAGCATGAATCCATGGTTAAATGATATATTTAGTACAAGTATGAATGATTGATATAATAGAATAGTGCGTGTTTTGAGCTATAGACAAAAACAAAACTAATGAAAAGAAGTCATGTTAATGCAATGATGATTATGTATACAGTATTTGGCCGGACCAATAAAATAGCTTCCAACGCCCCTGCAAATTGGAATGGCGTTCGCAGCCGACGACGCGATCTTGTGATATAAGTGCGTACACAAGCATATCTTGAGGCCCTAGAAAGCAGTTTGTTAATGTTCAGGCAAGAAGGGCCTTTAGCGCCCCAAGGTCTCAAACGGAAATCTTATTAGTCCTTCGAAGGTTTTCGGTACGGAGACTGAATTAACTAGAAAGTTTAGCACCCACCTGCCCTGGAAAACTTTTACTAGGAATTCAGTCGGAGCCAAATTTACTTAGCGCTATACAATAATTTTTGTGACATAACTTATTTGGTCATACCACGAACAATAAAAGAAAAGTTACAAATTTAAATAGAAAAAAATTTTCTAACCACTTTAATTGAGATAGTAATGGCCAGCAAGTTATCTTAATCGTTAAAGAATTTGAAAACTAAATAGGAAATGAAACTATAAGAATTTAAAAGTAAGTTCTAATAGCCTCCAAATCAACTCCAAAAATGCCATCATATTTTAGAAAATTAAAAAAGTTATACATTTCACGTTGTCATGTAGAACACCTAACAAGATAAAATATAAGCTTAATGAATATAATATAATTAATGAGAAAAACATTAACACTACAATAGATGGATGTACTAATTGGAGACTAGAAAATTATTTCACCAAAAGTATCTAGGCGGAGGAGAAGATTTATATAATTAAGGAAGAAATATATCTTATTTTTGGGGATTTTAATGAAGAGCGTAATAAAAATAAGTAAGACATTTTATTTTTATTCATGTGGCTGGTCGGAGGGTTCGTTAAAGAAGGTAAAAATGTGTCGCCTAATAGGCCTTCTGTCCTATAATGAAATATTACGCATTTTATGTTGCCATGTAATGCTTAATTGATAAGATCTTACGAATGCTAAAAAAATGTTCATATCCTATTTTGATTGTAATATTATGGTGCAAGGTCTTTCATGAGATTTTTCAAATACAGACTGGCAGACAAACAAACAGCGGTGACCACAAAATATTTTTCTTGGAGGAATTAATACTTTTATACTATAATCGTTGTTTCATACTTTAGACAGTGTAAAAAAATAATATTATATATATTTTTATTTTTAAGCTGATGAGCGCCTCTATATCGATTATTATGGCAGTTTGTATAGTAGTTATATAGATGGAGAAAATCTGCTTGAGGAACCAGTGATAACAAATACTGACTCACAAAAAATGTTTTTTGGATACGACCCGGTAGAAGACTACGTGTATTTTACTCACAACGATCAACAAGGGATTTTCAGACAGAAAACCGAAGGTTATGAAAAAAATGAGACCGTTGTTAAAGATGGTAGTTATATCTTTTTATCCATAAAATGTGATATTATGTTGTCGATTTTTAAAAAGGATATATGAATACTGCTAACATTAATGATATATATAGTTTATGTATTTTCTTTGTGATTATTTTAATGGCTTAATACATTGTTGAATTATGTTAAAATGCGGCTTCAGTTGAAAATTCATAAGAGAAAACAATTTTCCTGGCAATTAAGAAACGCAAGAATAATACCTCTGCACTATAATTATTATGAAAAAAAAACTTTAAATAAACAGGTAAACAATTTCTGTGAATAAATGAAAAACACTAAATTGTATCAATGTGTTATATAACAGGCCCTATACTAATTTGTATTTTGTATGTTATATACATAGAAGTGATGAGTGCTGTATTGGACTATGTAAACGGTTTTCTTCATTGGATATCACGTGACCATGAAATGTGCAACATGAATATAAGAAGCGATGAACGTAATTGTTGTCCTGATTTACCGTATTTATCGAAAAATGCTAAAATAGCTATTAACATGACGAATGGGTTGGTAACGTTTAAGATTATTATAATTTATATCATATATATATATATATATATATATATATATAATTAAATGCTGGAAACAGTGTATTTATCTATGTTCAGTGCTACGCAGCATAGTCTGATATTAAATTATATATAGGCCCTAAATTATCAAAGAAAGGTAAATATAGTGTTCGAATAAAGGACAAAATAATACATCGTGTAGCATAGCTCTCAACGAGTGTAGTCCTATAAATAAATGAATAAAGAGACATTTTATTACACAATTTCTTTATTCATTTATTTACAGGACTACATTTGTTGAGAGCTGTGCTACACAATGTATTTGTGTCCTTTTTTGTGTCTTTCGTGGGAGCCACCCACCTTTATTGTCAATCTTTTTTTTTATTGTTTTCATTCAATTTTCCATCTTTAATCTATATTACATTGCAAATAAAATACGGGTAACTAATATATACATGCATAATACTTTTGTCAAAATTAAAGCCTTCTTTTTTACAAAGTATTTTTTTTCCATGGAAAAGTTTGAAACAAAAAGAAAAAGAAAATAATAAGAGGTGGAAATTCATTAAATTGTATAATAATTAGATCCAAAATATAATCGATTTGTGAAATATATTTTTGGTAATTCACAGTCAGTATGACATCTTCTTTTGTTAAGTATATATA